>NC_091443.1:27916717-28177285 GCF_964237555.1 Oryctolagus cuniculus | reverse complement strand
TTTTATATAAGAAACAGATTATCTGTCTCATCCTATTAAATGAGAATATGAATTAAATCAAAATGCGGTGCTGTAGTCAGTATGTGTTTATACCATTATCTAATGATGTCTTCTCGAATTCTACATATTCCAAAAATTCAACATCCTTACTTTTCACTCTTACAGTAAACGTGTAGATATATGCTGGACCAAGACTGAATACTTAACAATCTTTTAGTAAGAAGTAGATTTCACTTGGACTAGCCTGTTTCTTTTACCATTAAGAATCATAGTACCAGTGGAGGAAAGCCCAACAATCTTAATACGTGATCACTTTTTATGTCAACTTGTGACATTTTGTCTGAAGTGATTTTTGTGTGTAAGATAAAAAAAAAAAAAAGGCTGAGCTCTCATGATAGCTTTGGATTGGCTAGAGGAACATTCATTGTTGACTTGGAGAAAGGGCTCCACTCAGGTTTCTATTTATGTCTATGTAGCTCAACACTTCTAATTAATAATTGAGATGAATAACTTTTTATAATTATTATACTAGTTACAGATTTAAAAAGAGTAAATCAAAAGGATTAGGGTCAATGTTTTAAACTTAAACTGCTGGGCCAGGCATTCATTGAAGCAAAGATGCTGCTTAGGTTTTTCTTTTCATTTTTTCAAGATTTACTTATTGATTTGAAAGTCAGTGTTATAGAGAGGGGAAGAGGCAAAGAAAGAGAGAGGGAGAGAGATCTTTTATTTTATTTCAAAAATATTTTATTTATTTACTTGAGAAGCAGAGTTACAGAGAGAGGGAAAGACAGAGAGAAAAGTTTTCCATCCACTGGTTCACTCCCCAAATGGCCAAAATGGTTCGAGCTGGGCCAATTCAAAGCTAGGAATCATGAGCTTCTTCTGGGTCTGCCACATGGGTGTAGGGGCCAAAGGATTTGGGCCATCTTCTACCACTTTCCCAGGCCACAGCAGAGAGCTAGATTAGAAGGAGCCTCTGGGACTAAACCGGCGCCCACGTGGGATGCCAGTGTCACACGCAGAGGCTCATCTCACTATGCCAAAGTGCTGGCTCCAGGGGAGAGAGAGAGAAAGAAAGAGAAAGAGAGAAAAAGCGAGGGGGTGGTGGTGGAGAGAGAATCTTCCATCTGCTGTTCACTCCCCAGATGCCTACAAGAGCTGGAACTGTGCCGATTTGAAACCAGGAGCCAAGAGCTTCTTCTGGGTCTCCCTGTGGGTGCAGGGACCAAGCAGTTGGGACATCTCTGCTGCTTTCCCAGGCACATCAGCAGGAAGCTGGATTGGAAGTGGAGCAGTGGGGACTCCAACTCATACCCATATAGGATGCTGGTGTTGCCTAAGGTGGCTTTACCTACTTGGCCACAAAGCCAGCCCCATGCTTGGTGTTTTTCATATCCTGTTTTGAAGTACCTGGGTGCAAGTCCTGGCTCTGCTTCCAGTCGCAGCCTTCTGCTAGTGCCTCCTCTAGATGATGGCTTAGCTGCCAGCTATGTTGAAGATGTGGCTTGTAGTCTTGCTTCCCAGGTTTGGCATGGCCCAGCCCCAGTTGTTGTGGTCTTTGGGTAGTAAATCAGCTAATGGGAGATATCGCTATCTGTGACTATCTTTTCTTTTCAAATAAATAAAATTTGAAAAGTAATCTGCCTATATAGGCTAGGAAAGTTGCATTTTAGCCACCAAGGACTTTTAATTGGAAGAAAGCTCAGTATTAGCCATTAGTGGGATATGAATTCTAAATACAAAGTCCATTTAAATATATTTCAAGGATAGTGAGGGCACAGTTTTACAATGCTTCCCTCTAGTCCCAAACCTTCGATGTTAGAATAACACAGAGATGAACAAAACAAAATCTAAGAGTGTCAATGAGTTTAGGGGCATTAAGATACATGAATGCATCCCTTAACATAATGGACTTGCACCTTGGGAAACATTTTCTTTTCAAGTGTTTGAGAATGTCTGTTGGAAGACTGGAGTCTTCTTCCATCTGGCTCCAAGTTGTTGATCACTGCCTCGTAGAGAGGCAGTGCTGGAGCAGACTTTGGACTCACTGTAAAAGAGTTTTCTAATAGTGGTACCTGTTCAAATAAAGAAGGGCCCACTGAAACGTTTAAGGTTTATGCAATTGTGAAAATAGAATCATCATCAGTGGTTTTCAAGCTCAGAGGATGTTACAGGACTAAGGAGACAAACTGATAGGACAGTAAACCTCTATTCCTAACTCAATAGGAACAACTCCATATTTTTGCATTTTAGTTATCTATATTTGTAAGGTTAAAATAAAAGGTTAAAAGTTTACAACCACTGAATAATGTAATCATCTGGAAATAGTGTTGCAAAGGAAATTTAAACACTTGAATGTGTGTTGAACCAGGTGATACGTAAAGTCTTTTTAAAGACTGCTTTAGTAATAATTTTAATGACACCATGAAATTGTCTGCAGATAAATTGCCCCAAAATGTAAAATTCTCTTTAATCCTCACCACAAACCTGAAATAATGTATTATTACTTCCATTTTATACAATTAGCAAACTCTGTGAAGAGCGACATCATATGAAAAGAGCTACATTTATAACCTTAGCTAGAGTCAATGTTTACTGTTACACAATGTCATAAAATCACAAAATTAGGAGTGATTTTAGGACTCATATTCTAGTTAATTCTAGTTCTGCTACTTTAAGTTACATACAACATCACCTATCTGTGATTGGAAAATCTGTAGTCTAATGTCTTCAGACTCCCTCACTTTTTTCTTGAGCTACCTCATTATATTGGGAGTAGCAGGAGCTATTAAAAAGTGACTTCTTCGGTGAGCTGAATTCTGTCTCTCCATATGTCCCCAGTCAAGTTAGATGTGCTGTCTCATATTCAGCACCTAAGTTTTCATTTTTGAAGATATTTTATTTAAACTGGGGAAATGCAATGAAGAGGAAAAGCATAAAAATATGGTAAGAATTTCTCTGATAGGATTATACCCTTAAAATTTTTTTAAAAATAAATTTTAATTTGCAACAAAAGGGTTAATCCTTTATCATTTAACCTGCTTTGGAAACATCTTTGTAAGAGAGAGATTTTTAAGAGGAGATATTTTGTAAGACTGAGATGTATAAAGACAAACATCTTTATAAGATTAGACTCTATAAGACTAGTTGTAAATCTAGAAAAATGTAAATTGAGGTACAAGTGGCAACAGAGAAAAATACACAGTTAGAAATCTTTGCAGAACAGAGTGTAAATAAAATTCTTGCAGCCTCCAGGGCAGATAATTGGGAAAAGTAATGGAGTAGCACATAGGCATCTAGAGCATGTTTCCAGGGGAAGAGAAGCACAAACTCTACGGGGACCCTTAGCTTCTGGGGTTGGTCCAGTTGATATGTAGGCAAGGATATTCCCTAGGCAGGCAGAGAAAAGCATGGCAGAGCCCTACAAAAGAGAGGCATTCAGCAGTATCTCATTAAAGGAAAGGTATCTAATCGCTGAATTGCAATTCATCTAAATATAGGGGTCTATTATTTAAACTCAGGTAGAAAGGGCCACGTGCAGGTGTAGAGAGAGGGTGTCAGTGGGCAGGGCCACAGGGTGTGTGTCTGTGGTTTCTCTCCACTTTGGAAGATGGCAGAAGATGCAGCAGCAGTGCCAGGGCATATTATTTGAGCCTTAGGCTATCAATGGAGTCATAGAACCTCTGCCCTTTTGGGCTCTCAGTAAGGATAAACCTCTCCTCTGAGACGCTTTCTCAACACCCCTGCATCTCCATCTATCCACTCCCTTGTCTGAGTATCCCAGCTTTGTCAGATGCTCTGCCTTGGTTTTAATTTTACCATGTGTTCAGACTGTAACAGAAAGATGCTCTGGGATCTCACTTTCCAGATGACCTACTGGGGACCAGTCCCTCCTTCTTCCAGCTTGCCCTGAGGTTGTTTCGCCACATGTATGTGCATGTGTGTTTCTACCCGGGTCAGTGGCGTGAGCTGATGTGTGTGCACGAATCTGTCACACAGAGGGGACCTGAGCTAGAAACTCAGAGCATTGCTGGCTTGAGGCCTGATGTCCTCGGCTTCCTGACAGCAAGAACAGTGTTTAGTGTAAAACCAAAGCAAGGACAAAATCAAGTTGAGAGGGGCTGGCACTGCGGCACAGCAGGCTAAAGCCGCTGTCTCCAATCCCGGCATCCCATATGGGCACTGGTTTGAGTCTTGTTTGCTCCATTTCTGATCTAGCTCCCTACTAATGGCCTAGCGGAAGATAACCTGAGGGCTTGGGCCTCTGCACCTATATTTTAGACCCAGAAGAAACTCCTGAATCTTAAAAAAAAAAAAAAAAAAACAAACCAAACAAAACCAAAGATGAGAGACTGATTAGGCCCTCAAACAGATGGATACGCATCTGATAACATTTAGGTTGTGTTTGTGTATAAAATGTTGTACTTGAAATGTGAAATACAAACTGTGTTGTCCGTCATGTCCAAATGTGTTTGAAATTTCCTACATTCCTTCTTGGGCCTTGTTGACCCCAAGATATGCTTCCAAAATTTGGCTTTAGAATACTGTCGAGATAGTAAGGAAAAAAAAAAAAAAACATAACGCTTCAGGTCAAATGACTGTATTTATTTACTTAAAAGAATATAAGGAATTCTTAGCATATGCAGCTATGTTTGCTAAAGCTAAAAGATAGTACACATCCGGGGTCTTGGAAGATCAAACTGACAGTGGCTGATTCCTCACTTTTATTATGTGAGGCTGTTACAGGCAATAAAGAAGGGTCCACTGTGATTCCTTAGTTCTAGTCTGGAGCTCTGTGAGCTCCTAGCCTACTACAGAATCTTCTGAGAAAATGCTGCTTCATTTTGATAGAAATATGCGAATAATGAGAGCAGGTGATAGATAACTTTATACTATATTCACTGTGTGTGTATGTGTGAAAGGTTGTGTGTATGCATACCTTAAGGGGTAGCAAATAATTCCCCATTACACAGATAGCGATTTTAACCTCCCTTTGTCCCATTTAACCTTTCAAGTTCCAGCTACTCAAAAAAAAATTCTCAAGACTTTTATCTGTACTATTTTCACTAAAAATCATAATTTTTGTCATAATTTTATATCTTATAAACAACAGTATACATTCAAGCCTCTGTCCATTGTGGTATATTACATTGAATTAACGATAACTAGAACAAACTACTGAAAGTGTTGGAAAGCTTACAATGGGAGTCATGAAGATGATTTGAAAGCTGTCATCATTGGCTAATACATTCTGCAATGAGCGCTTACAAGCAGGTTCTTTTTTTTCCCCCTTAAATCATATCTCCATGTCACTCCTGATATATCATTTTAGCTACACTCTGTGGTTATGCTTATTATTATTTGCTTTCCTTTTATAGAAGTATGACAGCCCTGTGAAAGAAAACTGAGAATTCTAACAAAGTACCAATAAAAGAAGAGGAAAAGAAAGAAATTAGTATTTCCACTTCATTTTGTTCTCTCATATTTTGGAAATAGTTTCCTGTAACTAGGAAGGAGTAACACCTCAGGGCAGAATCCATTCCCTTTCTAATGCATTTCTAGTGCTTAGCCTTCCCTCCTAGTTTGGGGGGAATGATGAATAATGTAGGCCTTGGCTCTCCTTTTTGAACCTAATTTTCCAGGGCAGAAGAAAAACAGAATCTGCTTTTCCATCCTCTGTGATTAATTTTTGGAACATCACATGTGCGCGAAGCTGAGTGATGCTGTGCCCACCCAGCTGCGGTGGACATCTGCTTCAAAGAAGGTAGGGACTTTGTACCCAGCACTCCGAGGGTGTCACTTGGGTGCAATAGTGCAGAGCCAAAATATGGAGAAGATGAAAAGGAAACGATTAATACAGTTTGTGTTTCAGATTCCACACCAATTTAATAATGTGCATTAATGATGCAATTTGGCAACAAAGCTATTTAATAATCATTAAGCAGAAATTGCCATTTCCCAGTAACAGCAGACTGTTATAACACATTGGCTAATTTCTCACTAAACTCAACATAAATTAAATAACAGATTTTGTGTATAAAGCGAAAGAGAAAGACCCCTTTATTTTCTTTTTCAAAGAGAATACACATCTTTGAGGAAAAATTGGCCAAACATTAGGGTTATAATTAGAGAACAAAGCAAGAAGCTGCATTTTTTTCGATGTTTAAAAAATTGCTTTGATGTTTAAAACAATGTTGTACTGTGGTGTCTTTCAGGAAAGTGCTTGTTAAATGCAAGATTGAAATTTGCAACCTACAGATGTATTTGACTCCCCACATCATCAAAGATATCCCCAAATAATTAAATTCAGAGACTTTCCAGCAGTGGAGGGGATCTGGTTACCCCTCATTCCCACTGCCAAAGATGGTTTGGTGCTGCTCTACATAGATGTAACTGGGTAATTTTGGTCTTGCTAGGTTTGTTACCGAAATACACCTCTTCTTATTTGCCTATATATGTCTGCAAAGGTCAAAAGACTTATGGAACAGAATCTTAATACTCTTTAGCACCTTAATATAGGTTCAAATATATTAAATAATATTTGATATTTAGAGCTGTAATGACATGGTTTTGATTGATGTGAGCTTCAGAAGTATCTAAGAAGAATATCACTGTCAAAGAATGCATGTATATTTTTAGTTATGTTTAAGAGTAAGACAAATTATTTGAAAAAAGTTTGGTTCTGTTTTCATGGTATATGTTTATGTTCATGCATATGTTTATGTACATATAAACATATTGCATACATATTTATTGAATATACTCACTTATATGTAATGTATATATTTATTATATATGCTTACAGGTAGAGAAAAATTGTTAAATTTTTTGCTTTGGTCTTTTCATGTGTTGAGTAGTTTTGACATTATTGACATTATTCCTTATAATTTCTTTTTCTTTTTTTTAGAAAAGTATAGATATTTGAAATGCAGAGTTACAGAGAAAGAGGGAGAGACATGCACACATACACTCACAAAGAGAGAGATCTTCCATCCACTGGTTCATTCCTAAATGGTTGCAATGGTCAGCACTGGGCCAGACCAAAGCCAGGAGCCTGGAACTCACATGGATGAGTGGAAATGAGGGCCCAAGGATCTGGATCACCTTCTGTGCTTTCCCAGTGGCATCACCAGGGAGCTGGATTGGAAGTGTGCCTTATAATTTCTATATTAAACATTCTTCATTATATGTTTCAGTATTTGATTTTCTATGACTTTTTAAAAAAATTATTTATTTGAAAGTCAGAGTTACAAAGAGAGAGGAGAGGCATAAGAGAGAGAGAAAGAGAGAGAGTGAGCGAGCTCTTACATCCTCTGGCTCACTCCCCAATTGGCTGCAACAGATGGAGCTGCGCCCATAGGAAGCCAGGCGCCAGGAGCTTCTTCTGGGTTTCCCACATGGGTGCAGGGATCCAAGCACTTGGGCCATCTTCCACTGTTTTCCTAGGCCATAGTAGAGAGCTGGATTGGAAGTGGAACAGCCGGGGCTCAAACCAGCACCCATATGGGATGCCGGCACTACAGGCAGCAGCCTTACCTGCTACGTCACAGCGCCAGCCCCCTCTATGACTTTTTTTTAATCAGAAAAATATGTTTGGGGGGTTGGTGGTTTGGCACAGTGGGTTAAGCCACTGCCTGCAGTGTTATGTTCCCATATGTGTGCCAGCTCAAATCTTGACTTTTCTACTTCTTTTCTCTTTTTTAAATTTAAAAAAATTTTTTTTATTTTAGTTTTTAAAATTTATTTGACAGGTAGAGTTATAGACAGTGAGAAAGAGAGACAGAGAGAAAGGATTTATTTCAAAGGCAGAGGTACAGGGAGAGAAGGAGAGAGATGCAGGTGGAGGCTTAGTCTTCTATGCCACAACACTGCCCTGATTGCTCCACTTCTGATCTACCTGAGAATGCAGTGGAAGATGGCCCAATGTACTTAGACCACTGCTGCTTATGTGGGAGACCCAGATGGAATCCTCAGCTCCTCTCTCTGTCTCTCTCTCTCTGCTTCTGTAATTATGTCTTTCAAAAAAATAAATGAATAAAAAATAAAAATGTTTGGAAAAATAATTACTATAGTTGAAATGATTTTATAGAATACAATGATAAAAATATGTGAATAAGTTTGGCAGTGCTAAACATATTCAATAATTGGTTCACAAAAAATCTTGTTACAGTGAATATTATAGAACCTACTTTTCAGTTAATATGAAATAATATTAGTGGTCCTCACATAATTAATTAGATGAAGGTATTATTTCCTATGATTCAATTAGGTGAAAGAGTTTGTTTAAATGAAAAAAAATACTTAAGAATATTCTATGTGAGGCAGAAATATAATAGCAGGTAGGTAATATGAGTTCATAATTAATGCTGCTTTATAGTTTTTTTTTTTTTTTTTTTTTTTTTTGACAGGCAGAGTGGACAGTGAGAGAGAGAGACAGAGAGAAAGGTCTTCCTTTGCCGTTGGTTCACCCTCCAATAATATTCTTTGATAAAATAATGTGAGGCCAAAACTGAAGTCTGAGAAATCTAACAAAATTTGTTAATTATTTAAGGATCTGTGCGTGTCTGTAGAATTTTCTGAGCAGCATAGTGCACACAACTCTGCATCACAAGAACTTCGGAAAACCACCTCTTCCATCCCTTCACCTTTAATAAAAAGGGCAGTTCTAGAAATCTTTTAGAATCTTACTAACCCTTTCAAGTACCTTAACGCCTTTTTCAAATCTTGTTCTAAACTCCATTTTCTTAAGTTCTAATGCACTTCTCTGCCTCTGCCCTCTCCAGTATTTTCTCATAGCTTTAACCAACATAAAGGGTCCTAATCACCTATCCATTTACTAAATGAATGCTTAACAAGACACCGATAGTACCAGTACTCTCAGCCTTTCTTCTCCTGTTCTCTTCCAAATGTGCTAAGGCACATGGCTGAGAATTGCTGCTATCTGGTTCCAATCCCCACTTACCAGAGCTTTTTATTTTTCCTGACAATCAGACTCGACCTGTTTCTCACCACTCTGTCCACTACCTCAGCCCCACTCTGAGTGTCTGCTGACTTCTAATAATAGATCTCTATCACGTCTCTTTCTCATTTGTATAAGCAATTGAATTGTTGTGAAACATTGGGCTTTGCTTTGGGAACTACCTATAAGTTCTGATTAACCTCTTAAACACAAATATCTCAAAGCCTATCTGAAAACCAACGGCTGTGCTAAAAACTCTCTCCCTGACCATATATGATTGATCACCATCATGGCAATGAATCTGGCCTCAGATTTAAGCTTAGGGATTACTGCCTTATAACTCATGACCCAGGAAAGTACCAGTGCCTCCCAAGAACCAAATACCCTTTAATATCACTCCCTTCAGCTCATAGGGAGGAAGGCCCCTGAAATTTGGTAGGTAGCACGATGAGATATGGTGACTACTAAGTTTCTTCATACGAAGCCTCAAGTACTTCTCCAGATGTAGTGGCTGTCTTGCTACCGGCCCAAGTCTGAAGCCTTTTAATTCTAAAACTTATGGTATGTTGACATCTAAAACTACCTTGACCACATTAAGTTGACTGAATAGTAAGTAGCTTAAACTCTGTTAATCAGAGTAACTAGAAAAATAAGGATAGAAAATATATAAATTAACAGTAAGAGGAATTAGAGCGGTGGAATTACAGAAATTCTGTAAATATCAAAGAATATTTAGGAGATACTAAGAACAATGGTATGTCAATAAATTTAACGTCAGTGACATGGGATAATTTTTTAACAAGAACTGTAAAGGAAAAAGTTAAATTGTGTTTACTAGCAGATATAGAAAATGTGAAGAAATCTACAATAAATATTCTAAAACTAGCAAGCCATCTTAGAAAATCTTTAGAACAAAACATTGATTTTCAACATACCAATTTTATTATTATATTCTAGTTAATAAAATAGGAAGCTAAAGTTTAAAAAAAAAATATTTTATAGCACCAAACTTTAAACTGTTAGAACTAAATCTAATCAGTGATGTGTAAACCTAAACAGTGAAAACTAAAAATAAAAATAAAAAATGTGATATTTGTGTAAGGATAGACAAATAATTTGGTGAATGAAAACACAAGTCCAGAAATGGATAATGTTTTTCGGACAATGGTGAAAATTACCCCTGTGGAGAACGTATAGCCTTTTAGAGATCTTGTGTCTGAACAATTGGAATTCCGTATCTTCCCTCTACTCTGATTACATTAAATGAACTTCCATCTACATATTGCAGCATACACAAACATAGCGTAAAATAGATCATAGAGTTAAAAATAAAATATGAAACAATAAAAATATATGAAACAATAAATCTTCTAAGAGAAAATCTTTGTGACTTGGGTGACACTACAAAACGATGATCCATAGAAAACTGATAACTTTGAATCCAACAAAACTAAAATCTTTAGTGTTTAAAAGGATACTATTAAGAATGGAAGGCCAACCTATGACTAAGCAAAACAGTGTAGACAAATTATATTCAGAATTTATAAAGAAAATATAAAAAACCCTCAAAACTTAATAATATAATAATAATAATAAAAATCTTACAAATAGCACAGCACAGTGGTTAAGATACTGCTTGGAATGGTGCCACTTGGAATGGTGATCCCATTTAGGAGTGTTAAGTTCAAATTCTGGCTTCCCTACTTCTGATTCAACTTCCTATTAATGTGTACCCTGGGACGTAGCAGATGATGGCTTCAGTAGTTAGGTCCCTACCCCTTCGTGGGCGACCTGCCAATGGAGAGTCCTTGCTTTGGCCTGGCCCAGCTCTGCTTTTTTCACAGGTATTTGGAGAGTGAATCAGAGGATGGAAGATCTCCATCTGTTTCTCTGTGTTTCAAATAAAGTGAAAATAAATAAAATCCTATTTAAAAAAATGACAAAGGATTTGAGAAGACACCTAATCAAAGACTTGTGGAAGGGATATGTACATAGAAAATATAATGAACGCTATTCCTCATTAGGAGAACACAAATTAAAACCACAATGAGATAGCACTGCATGCTTATCCGATGGCTAAAATTGAAGATGCACTATACAAACTGTTGGTGAGCTTATGAAGACTCTACAACTCTCACCCACTGTATATGAGATTAGAAAATTGTATTGGGAAACTTTTGGTAGTCTTAAAAAATATGAAAAAAATCAAAAAACCTACCATGTGATCTAGCCATTCAATTCTATGTATTTATATACGTAAAAATACAGCACATATCAAAGACTTGCAAAAAATGTTCAAAGAAGCTTTGTTGAAATTGGCAAAATTGAAAATTACTAAACTATCAGCAGGTGAATTAATAAACACATAGTTGTATATCCCTACAATGGAATCCTACTGAACAATAAAATCAAATACATATCTGATGTTAACAACTGCATGGTTCAATGTAGAAAAACCATATTCGGTGAAATAATCCAGACAAAAAGGTTTATATATTACATGATTATATTAACATCAAATGCTACAAAATGAAAATCAATCTACAGTGATAACAAGATCAGTGTTTACCTGTGGGGGCTGGGATGAGATTTAAGGGGGGGATGCCAAAGACTCAGGGGAAGCCTTTGGGATGATGGGTACATTCACCACATTCACTATGGTGGGACTCTTCAGGTGTATGCATGTGTCTAAACTCACACAAATTTAACTTGAAAAATGAACAATGAGTCACACAATTAAAAATGAAAATAAAATATAAAATGTTTGCTTCTAAAATAAATTGCATATATTGTACTCACATATAAAATAAGTTTGATCATATAAAACAACTGGAAAGTAATGGAAGCTTTTACTCAAGAGAAGAATTTCTTTATGTTCTTGTGTAACATAATTTTCTTTCATTCTCACCATTGAAGAGATATATGAAACAGTAAATTACTCATGTCTAAAAACACCTATAACTCAACTACTTTCATGTAAACAATTTGTCATTACTGAAATGAATTTTTTTTTAAGATTTTATTTATTTATTTGAATGAGTTACACAGAGAGAGGAGAGGCAGGGAGAGAGAGAGAGAGAGAGAGAGAGGTCTTCCATCCTATGGTTTACTCCCCAGTTGGCTGCAATAGCCAGAGCTGCACTAGTTCGAAGCCAGGAGCTTCTTCCGGGTCTCCCAAATGGAGGCAGGGGCCCAAGGACTTGGGCCATCTTCCACTGCTTTCCCAGGCCAGAGCAGAGAGCCGGATCAGAAGTAGAGCAGCCGGGACTCAAGCCAGCGCCCATATGGGATGCTGGCGCTTCAGAAGGCCAGGGTGTTAACCCGCTGCGCCATAGCGCTGGCTTCTAGACTTTTTTTGACCAAAGTAATTTTCATTTCTGCCCTCTAAGCCATAGTTCTGTTATTCATTCAAGAGTATGATATACTAGGAAACAATAAGGAGGTAGAAGATCTCCAATTTTAGAACATCTACCTACTTTTAAATAAATCATAGAAAACATTAGTACACCTGTTCTAATTGAGTGATCCTCACTGCCAAGTTGAGAACCAAGACTAAGCTGAGTTTATATGTCTTACTAGAAACGTTTGTTAAAATTATCAGTACTTCCTTCATTTCCTTGTAAATGCTAATTCCTGTCGAAACTGGAAAATATTTTTTAAAAGTCTTCCTGGACTATTTAATGCATGGCCGATCTTGGAAACTACTGGCCATTTTTGAACATTAGTACTTCTTTAGAAGCAGTGAGTAAGAACTAGAAAAATCCTGATAAGTGGATTTGCATCAACTTATAGGATAAAGGAAATATGTGTGCATTTCTTCAAAGGGAAAATTCAACTGCTATTAACAACTTAGATAAGCTAACTTGTCAAAGAGAGTTAAAAAAAATCTAAATTTCCTTCCTTAGCTACAGAAGGAAAATAAGACCACAGATACTGGCTAAGAAATCCAGGAAATATAAAATGGAATTAAGAAGTGTAAATGTTTCTTTAGTTTATGCCTTTATAGAAGGCTAGAAAATATAACAATATGTTTAGAAAATAATTGTTGATATTTAGCATGATGTGGCAATTTTACCTCTGTGCTGTTTCTCCCTAAAAATAAATACCCAGAAATAGCAACGCAAGAGAGGCAAAACCTACTTATGTTTTATTTTCACATGAATTGTTTAGATGATTGCTCCAATGCTCTACTTCATTTAGCTTGACAGAAAGAATGGTTTCCAATCGCAGTCTACCTATTGAAGCCAAAGCTAGTGCTGTTGTCCAATATGCGACTACCATCCTGTCCCTCCCTTTCAAGACTCAGGACTTCTAAAACCATACACTAGGGATACAAATACAGTAGGGCCATTGTATTCAAAATCCCTCGCCCATCACCAGAGAGTGACCATAACTTCACAACAAAGACCATCATCTCTTTCCTCAGACAACTTCCACACTGCAACCAAGCAAGAAGATCAGAGGTTTCCATTTCACTCATGTGTTTGATGAAATAGATCTAATATCTTCCTAATTTAAAATAGAGAAAATGCTAGATAAAAATATTGGAAAAATACAGACATATAGCCGAACTTTATTATCTCCAGGGGCCTGTGCTGTGGTATACCGGGTTAAGCTGTTGCTGGCGAGGCCAGCATCCCAGAGGAGTGCCAGTTTGAGTCCAGGATGCCCTGCTTCTAGTCCAGCTCCTTCGCTAATGTGTTTGGGAAATCAATGGAAGATGCCCCTAGTGCTTGGGCCTATGCCTTCCACTTGGGAGACCTGGATGGAGTTCTGGGCTCCTGGCTTCAGCCTCAACTACCCCATCCACTGCAGCCTTTTGGCGAGTGAACCATCGAACAGAAGATATCTCTGTGTCTCTGCCTATCAAATAAATACGTCTTAAAATAATCTATGGTTCAGATTGGTGATGGAATGGAATATTCGAGTGGTACATTTGTGAGCTGATGCTGCAGGTTCATTGCTGTGGAACAAGCACATCACAGGTTTGAATGTGCAGGTCAAACAGAAGCTGAAATAGTGTGTGCAGTGGTAAGTATGAATTGAGTTTTATGTGTATAGCTGGGATCTTCAAAATGCTACTCAGACCTTCAAGAGGGAGATAGAACAGAAAATCATTATTTCCCAACTAGCATAGGGACATAGTCCAAAAGCTTTTTCAATGGTGATTTGCTCTCTGGGTAGAGGGTAACAAATATCCCTTTTAGAATATACAGAATGGCGAATGATACTTATGTGTGACAAATGATATTGAGGTTCTGTATCACACACCACTTCCCATCTTCAATTTCAGCTGCAGCTGTTGTGAAGAGTTTTTGTGTACTTAGCTGGGGGGCATCTCCTCTGATGTAACTGGCATCCCACCCCCTACCCCGAGCTGTCCTCTGGAGTTTGTAGCACTTCTCGGACAATCCGGAATTAATGAAGGGTGGGAGCTAGGAAACTGTTACTTGATTATTTGCCTTCGTGGATCACACTGGTTTCCAGGAGAGCTCCACTGGTCTCCAGTGCTGACTGTAGCTCAGTAGCAAACATTTTATTGGTGTTGTACCTTTCTTTGGTTTCACTTCAGTTTCACTCCCTGGGTTGCCTCCCAGATACATCATCTCCGCATGAGTCATTGGATCAGGTCATGCTTTCAGGGAAACACAAACTCAGACTGGATTTCACTATAGTCAAAAAGGCTTAATGCTCCATTAAATAAAGAGATCAACAAATACAAAGTAATATGACCACCGTCCAGCAGGGAAATAGGCGAGGGCTATAAATGATAATCAAATGCAAAGATAGGATGACCTAACCTTGTAAATCACACACTCTGTCCCTTCGGCAAGATCCTATTTGTCATACAAGTCAGGCCCATTAAATGTAGAAGAGGATTACATGGGGATCTGAATGCCAGGAGGCAAGGATTATTAGGGACATCTTGCAGGTTGATTACATCAGAGATTGAGGTGGGTTTGTACCGTTAACTAAACTGGAATTCTGTTTCCCAGAATTCTCATCCCAGTGTAGCTTCTTGTTAGTGAAGGTCATGAGAAGACTTTTATCTAAGATTTGGAAGACTGAAGTAAAGCAACAGTTTTGCCCTTGCTTTCTGAAGGCCACTGCTAGGTACAGCACTGTTGCAGCTCACGTAGGGTGTCAACTGGCTGCTCATTCATCACATTGTGTGGGGGCAGCAGACAGACCTATAGACGCGCCACATGTGTCCGCTCCTCCCCCCGAGCCTTGTAGGCTAATCTGACTGAGATGTTCATCTCCTATCACCCCTTCCCCGGGTCATCCTACTTTTGTTGTTGTGCACTGGGAAGCAGACAAGGACTGGTGTAGACTGCACTCCGTCCTGAGGGATACTGGCTGATTCTTGCAAGTACAAATTTGTCCTTGCTTCACTCATTTAACACATATGTTTTCTTCCCATCTCCAGGTCCTGGTGACTAGCTCAGTACCAAAACAGAAACAATAGCCTTGCAAAGACATTTCAAAAAATTCCCACAGACATAGAAGGCAAATCCTTATACCAAATCCCTTATTATACACACATCTGGTGGTTTTGCTTCTCAGAGCAAACTCTGACTGACACAGAGACTATAACATAAGCAGCTTTAAAGTGAATGAATCAAGAAAGGAGAAATCAATTACGTTAAGAGATAAGATGGCATAAAAAGCTGATATATTTGAAAAGAGGCCAAGCAGAAGTTACATAAATGAAAAAAATTAAATAAGGAAAAAAACTTTCCAATTTATGGGCTTATTAGTTAGGTGTACCATCTGAATAGGATACTTGTGAGTATGTCAAAATTGCAAATAAATAGTAGTTCAGACATGACAGATGTCTATTTTTCTTTCATATCTGCAAGCAATTCGGGTCTTTAGTGACTGATAAAGGCATTTCCAAATTGTCAGTGAAGCAGAATTCAATCTGTAACATCCCCAATACACTTTCACATCTGCCTCCAGCACGGCTGCTAAGCATCCAGCCATCAGGTCTTTTTTTTTTTTTTTTTTTTTTTTGGACAGGCAGAGTGGACAGTGAGAGAGAGAGACAGAGAGAAAGGTCTTCCTTTGCCGTTGGTTCACCCTCCAATGGCCGCCGCGGCCGGCGCGCTGCGGCCGGCGCACCGCGCTGATCCGATGGCAGGAGCCAGGAGCCAGGTGCTTTTCCTGGTCTCCCATGGGGTGCAGGGCCCAAGCACCTGGGCCATCCTCCACTGCACTCCCTGGCCACAGCAGAGGGCTGGCCTGGAAGAGGGGCAACCGGGACAGAATCCGGCGCCCCGACCGGGACTAGAACCCGGTGTGCCGGCGCCGCTAGGCGGAGGATTAGCCTAGTGAGCCGCAGCGCCGGCCCAGCCATCAGGTCTTCATCCCAGACACTGAGCGTTTCCGTCAAGTCAGGCGGTTGGGTGGGCTTAAACAACAGATACTTATCTCTCACCATTCTGAAGGCTGGAAAGTCAAGGTCAGGATATCAGCAGACTCAGTGTCTGGCTAGGGCTAATTGCCTGCTTTACGGTCAGGCAACTTCTCATTTTCCTCACAGGCCACAAAGCATTCTCTCCCCCTTGACCTCTTCTGTTAAGGGCACTAAGCCAGTCTGTGAAGTCTCTATCCTGGTTGCCTAATTATCTTTATTTTTTTTAAAGATTTATTTATTTATTTGAAAGTCAGAGTTACACATGGAGATAAGGAGAGGCAGCGAGAGAGAGAGAGAGAGAAGCGGGGGGGGGGGGGGCAGGGAGATCTGGTTCACTCCCCAACTGGCCTGAACAGCCGGAGCTGCGCTGATCCAAAGCCAGGAGCCAGGAGCTTCTTCCGGGTCTCCCATGCAGGTGCAGGAACCCAAGCACTTGGTCCATCCTCCACTGCCTTCCCAGGCCACAGCAGAGAGCTGGATCAGAAATGGAGCAGCTGGGACCCGAACTGGCACCCATATGGGATGCTTAAACTGCAGGCAACGACTTTACCTGCTATGCCACAGCACTGGCCCCAACCTAATTATCTTTTAAAGTGCTGACCTCCGAATAACAGCACATTGGGATAAGGATTTCAACATAGAATTTTGTGGGGAGGGGACACAAGTATTCAGTCCATTGTAGGGGGAAGATAAATGGGAGGACTGCTTCTTTCCTTTTAAAACTGTTGTTTCAAAGTTGTACACATCATCAATTTTACTTTTGTACTATTGATCTGGCGATAGGTAGCTATAATGAAAGCTAGAAAATCTTGTATTGAGCTGGGTGAACACATCCTCAGCTAAAAATTATATTATTACAAGTGGAGTCGTAACTGAAGGAGCAAATTGTAGACTCTGACAATGGTTTAAAAGCAGCTAAAAGAATTCCCAAGGCCCAATTAGCAAGCAGAGAGAAAGAATTGAGGACTTCACAGAGACTAGAATAAGTCTGAGAAGGAACAAATAAGGAAATAGGTAATAGGACACATGGAAGTGAGGGTAAGATAAAGATAATAAATATTTTAAAATAAATACCATGAATCCTAAAATGTCAGATGCACTCTGGATCTGGCTAGGTCTGGAGCAAGAAGAATAAAGTACACAGACATACAGACACACACACACACACACACACACCCATACACATACACAAACAATACTTTATAGCAAACTAAACCTAAAACACTCAAGACATAAAGAATACCTTCAAGATTAACATAAATAACCTATGAAGAAAACTGCTAGATCCTTCATAAAATCTCCAGTTCCATGTGTTACTGTGTGTGCAGGGAATTAAGTCTCTAAGCAGTCCTTAAATAAACAGCCTAATACACATGCAAAAAATGACCTGAATCCTGATACTGAATCACTGAGCTGCCTGCAAGACACGGATGGGCAGGCTGGAGCTAGCCTGAGACAAATGTGGGTATTAGCATCATATTCCGGAGAGGAACCCTGAGGCAGCTGATCTTGGGAACCTGGCCTCATGTCCGTATGCCTGACCTCAGCTCTTACCACATCCCACTCCTACCAGAAATAATCTCAGATTCTCCTTGGAGAAAAATTTGACCCTAAAGACAGAGATTAAAGAAATCAGACTGCTGTGAGAATGGAACTACAAACAGCAGACAGTTAATTAAGATTCCCAAGGGCTCTAGGTATTGGCATCATCAGGCATGGAATTTAAAATGTGACTAGATAAAATGATTAAGTAAAGAATAAGTGAAATAAGAAAATCAGTGAACAACAAAATGTTATCAAGAATGGACTAATACAGAATTCTGCTTCTGGCTATGGAGTGTTCCTAACTATATGAATACCCAGAAAGCTTCAACATGTATCAAATTCTTTCAGATATGGGGTAATAGACAAAATAGGATTGTGGTCCAAAGAAATGAGCTGAATCCTACCATCGATCTGAAATCCCTTAACAAACTGTGGTTAGTGAAAGACAGTATTCCTCTCCCCTCTCCTGAGTATGATCACTTTGAGTTGAGGAAATAGGGGTCACAGTAAGAGAAGGATGAAACATCTGGGACATGGCAAGTGCAGGGCAGGTGAACGATAAGGAGGAAACTGCATGAAATGTAGTTCCAGGAATAGGTGGACAGATTCCCTGGAGAATGCCAATAAATAGAGTGCATGTACAATCTAATTTATCCAATTAGTACTCAAATTTACTCAAGCAGAACACACAACACACACATACACACACAGAGGGAGGGAGGGAGGGAGGGAGAGAGAGAGAGAGGTCTTCCTTCTGCTGGTACACTTTCCAAATACCTGCAATGGCTGAGGCAGAAGCCAGGGCCAGGAACTCCTTCTAGATCTCCTCCTACATGGGTGGTGGGACCCAAGCGCTTGGGCCATCTTCTGCTGCTTTCCCAGGCGTATTAACAGGGAGTTGGCTCAGAAATGGAGCAGCCAGAACTCAAACCAGCACGCATATTGGATGCTGGCGTTGAAGGAGTTGTTTAACTTGCTGCACCACAACACGTGCCCGGTGCTGGAAGCTTTAAGTTCAAAAATCCCGAGTTCAAGGAAGGAAGGAAACCACGTGCTCTCCAGGGCACTCCACATAAACATCAGAGGGGTCAGGCCTTAGGACTAAAGCAGCCCACAGGTGAAGGACCCTGTAAGTCCAACCTGAAAAGCTCAGGAAAAGCCTCTATAGAATGAAGCTGGCACAATACCAATCTGCCTCAAAAAGCAGATTTAATATGTTCAAGGGAACAACAACAAAATCCAAACAGTCAGTAATAAAGCCCTCACCGTGTGTGGGACTCAGTATGAAATTACTGTTTCTGAGAGGGAACAGGAAAATGTGACTTGTCATCATCGGAAAAGCTGATCAATCGGAGCAGGTGGGAGAAACAGAGAATGAAAAAGTTGATGGATTTAGAGGAAAAGGAATTCACAGAAGTTATTTTAAAAGTGGTGAAGGATTTAAAGAAAGACACGAGTAGGCATATTTACTGAACATAAAGTTTAGAAGACACAAAATACATGAAATTAAAAAATTCTGACTTTAACATCACCTAGACATTGAGATAGAAATCAATGAACTCAAAGACGTCAGGAGAACTATTCAAAATAAAACACAGAGAAACACCATCAAGAACAGAGTCTCAGTGCTCTGTGAGGCAATTTCAAGGGGTATAAACATTATGTGATTAAGGTTCTAGAAAGAAAGATGCATAAAATAATTTTAAGAAATAATGACGGCCAGTGCCGCGGCTCAATAGGTTAATCTTCCGCCTGCGGCGCCGGCACACTGGGTTCTAGTCTCGGTCGGGGCGTCAGATTCTGTCCAGCTCTCTGCTGTGGCCCCGGAGGGCAGTGGAGCATGGCCCAAGTCCTTGGGCCATGCACCTGCATGGGAGACCAGGAGAAGCACCTGGCTCCTGGCTTCGGATCAGCGCAGTGCACCGGCTGCAGCGGCCATTTGGTGGGTGAACCAATGGAAAAGGAAGACCTTTCTCTCTCTGTCTCTCTCTCTCACTGTCCACTCTGCCTGTCAAAAAAAAAATAATGATAAAACCTGTGAAAACATGTTTTCACATGTGAAAACAAAGATTTGAGAACAATAACAACAGGATGTGGTACAGGAGCTAGAAGGGCACAGTTGTAAGATTCTCAAGTAGTAAGCTAATGTATATATCACTGGCAGAGTATTATTTGACGATAAAGATGCATCTGATAAACATGAAAGAAAGCATGGAAAGTCAAGGGGAAGGCTTTGACTAAGAAGTCCAAAGTAGTTACAATGAAGAATATTAAAAACCACAATATTAAACCAAAATAGGCAAAGTTGGAAAGCAAAGTAAATGAGGATAAATAACATGCTAATAGATTGAAAAATTCAATATTAAGACAATTTTCTCCAACTGAGCTATAGATCAAACAAATCCCAGTTTAAATCTCAGCAAGATTTTACAGAAATTGGCAAACTACTGTTTCTATGTAATGCAAAGAATAGTTAAAGTGGTTTTAAAATGAAGGGCAATGTTGATGAACTTACATTATGTACTTTTAAGACCTCTATGTTACAACAATGAGGAGAGTGGGATGATTGTATAAGGACACATGCTCAGAATAAAGGAATAATATAATCCAGAATTGTATGCATGCATTTCTCATCAGGCTTCTTTTTTTAAATTAAATTTGCCAACATAATTTAGTGGGTAGAGAATGGTCCAGGAACAAAAGGATATCAGTGTAGGGAAGATTAATGAATCTCTCCCCTCTTCTACAAAAAAAAGCAGAGCTGCCAAATCAGTGAAATTTAGGAGTCTGCTGATTTAGGGCATGACAGGATATCTACAAAGCAAAGAACAAGTTATTTCTCACTGTACTGCCTGCAAATAAGATGGAAGCAGACTATCCAGCAGTCCCTTTTGGGTACAGGGGGCAACATACTTCACATGTGTGTATGTTGTTACAGCTTACACAGTAGACAATACAAACATTCATACTCACTAGTACACACTAACTATGGAAGAAATTCTAATGTACCAAATACTAAATATGTATTTAAACAGAATTAGCTTCTCTGTTCACAGCAACTGAAGCACAAGTGTGATGTGAGGAAAGATTATATGAGCTCTTGGTGGGCACTGAGGCTTATTGGGTGAGGCCAGCACCTGCTCTGCCAGCATCCCATATGGGTACTAGTTCTAGTCTCAGCTGCTCCACTTCCCATCCAGCTTGATGCTGTGGCCTGGGAGAGCAGTGGAGGATGGCCCAAGTCCTTGAGCCCTTGCACCCACGTGGGAGACTTGGAGAAAGCCTGGCTTCTGGCTTCAAATCGGCCCAGCTCTGGCCATGAAGTCATCTGGAGAGTGAACCAGTGAATGGCAGACTTCTTTCTCTCTGCCTCTGTCTCTTTGTAACTCTGCCATTCAAATAAATAAATAAATAAATAAATAAATAAATAAATCTTTTAAAAAAAAGACTACATGAGCTCAGTATTATAAGTTCCTTCTCTACAACAATAATCTAATTATTATTACTGCATGATGTTCATTCATACAGAGACAAAAATTGAGCCTTCTATCTTGTACCTTTCTGCCTGAAGACCAATCAGGTGGTGACATGGTAGAACAATTGCATGGCTAAAATAGGATTCCAGTGGGGTGCCTATTTCAGACAGGAGACCATACACAGAGCTGATGTAATAATCTTAGCTGTATAATTATTCTAAATCAACAACCACATCATGGCTTGATGTTCCTAATAGTTAGAAAACATGAAAAGTAAAGGCTTAACATCTGAATAACTCCACCATCATCATGACTTAATTGGGGAGTCTGAATTTTCCACTTTCTGGGCAGAGAAGTTCTGAATGACAAAGGCAGATAGTATTTACTCTAAGACATTACAAACATCCCAGCCATACATTCTGGCTTCTTCTTGGGTACTTCAGGCAACTTTTTCAAAAGAAACTTAAAAAATCGCCATCCTGGTAGGGCTGGTTGATGTAGAATACGGTGGAGCCATCACACAAGATCAGAGCAGGGAGAGACACGTTTAGCAGCAAATGTTCATCTTAGTGCTTGCTGTTACTCCCTTGCGTGATTTTGGGAGTGAGTATAATAATACAGCAGCAATGGCCTGAGAAGGCACGGTGAGCTGGATTCCAGAACCCTCACGGATGAAGATCTGAGTCACCCAAAGGTAGGCCATCAGACTGGCAGAGGAGCTCTTTGATGGTGGAGGGAATGGAAATGGGAAGTGAAGGAGCACCTTATTCATTCACCTCCGGCTGCTAAATCAAATTGCCACAGACTGAGGGGAGGTGGAGGGGTGATGGAGTTGAATAACAAATTTGGTCCTAACAGTCAGGAGAACAGTAAGCCCATTCTGGTGAGGGCCCTATTGCTGGTTGGCAGATGGCTATTTCATGCTGTCCTCACATGATAGCGGCTGGGAGTTGGAATAATTCTTGTCCTTTAAGGACACTAATCACTTCAGGAAACCTCATCGAAAGCTAATGACCTTCCAAAAGTTGCTCCCCCGGATGCCAGAACCTTGGGGGTCAGAGCTTCAACAAATGTAGGTTGGAGGACACATTCAGTCCTCAACAAGGAGGGTGTTGCTGTGTGTCAGCTGCAGCTTCAAAATCCGCTGCTGTAAGGAGCTGGGTGGTTCCTTCCCCTAATAAGTTCTTACCCAGAAAAAACACACCAGAATCCCAGACAAGCTGCTCCCGACAGAAGTATAAAGGTGGACCTTAGCAACACATTGCCTAAAGCGGATGATGTGCTTGACTCCCCAATTCCCAGCTACTTTTCATCATCTGAACCACTGGAGTGGGCTGTGTAGCAGAACTGCCAAATCTAATTCCTTAGCCTTCCCCCAAAGCATCCCTCGCCCAACACCAGAGAATACAGGAGTAGAAAGTTCAGGTATAATTGCAACAATCCAGAAGAATGCTAAAAAGCCACCCAGTTCCAAAACTGGGATTTACTGAAATGTTTGTAATTAAAGAGTCAGAGCCTAGCTTCTTTGGCTTTGTATCTTGCCTCCTTTCCTTCCTCTCCAGGTGTTAATTCTAAGACTCTATCTAATCAACATCCTGTGCTAATTTTTAGCTGTAGTCTGCTTCCCAGAGAGCATGACCTGCAAAGTCAAAAATCTGAAAACAAACATGCAAAAGCGAAAATCAACAAAGCAACAAATTCTTTCTTTAAAATGATTAATCAGAGACAAAGCTCTAGAGAGATCAACAAAGACAGAAACTGCAAGTTTAAAACATCTGAAAAGAGGACGTCATTATAGATGCTGAAGATGTTAAAATATAATAGTAAGGGGATGTTACAAACAGTTTTATCACATTAGCATTTTAAATTTAAGTTTAAAAGGACATGTTTTTTGACGACCACAATTTACCACAATGCACTAGAGGAAACAGAGCCATGAAGAAATATTTTGCCCCAAAATTTTGAAAATGTGAAATAATAAATATGTATACAAACATAACTTGCATAAATTTACAAATTATGACTTGAAGTATAAAATTGAATGTTAAAGATCTACTTATGAAGAAAACAGTCAAGGATTGTATTGTGAAGCCTATGAAAATTTCAAGAAATAAATTATTCAGCTTCTATAAATAATTCCAAATAATTAAAAATATAAAGATGCTTTTCAACTACTCTTTAATCCAGATAAACATTGGTAAAAATTCTATCTGATAATATGTGTAAAGAAACTTATAAATTGATGAGAGAGAAAAATTCTGAAAATAGTGGGAAATTCAATTTATTAGTGATTCCAAAAGTACTAACCTAACTTGAAACTAGAGAATCAATTCCTACCATTTCTATTGCAATAACTAATTTGGCATTTATGACTGATAAGAACTCCTGGTCAAACAAAAACAGGCATCTTAAACCCGATAAACAATAACTATCAGATTCCCACATTAATAATTATACTTAAGGATATATTGTTTGAAACATTTTTCTTCTGTATCATAAATAATACAAAAATTAGGAATGTCCCTTCAAATCACAATATCAATAAAGGTCTAATCATTTCAGAAATACAATAAAGAGGAATAAAATAAAAAGAGCCAGACGAAGAAGAAAACACAAATCAAACATGTGAAAATTCTTTAAATATAACTGACACACATTACAAAATCTCTTAGTCCTGTTCTATTAACATTTCTTCTATTGATCTGGAAATTCTTTGTGTGCAGCAGGGCTGCATAGGTGAAACAACTTAGGAAGTCACTCCACTCTAAAAGAAATAGGAGTACCAAAAAACCCGGTAGTCAAGATAAATACTGTTTGAATGCAACATTTCTAAACAGCAGAATTAACATAAAGAAACATGAGGTTTCCAGTGTTGCACGTAAGGAGCCTGGGAGTCACTACTCACAGCTAAAAATAAGTAAAAATAAAAAATTGAAAAATCAAAACTCTTCTTAAATGTGGCCACAAGGCCACAAGTCTAGTACCTGCTAACGCTAACTGATGGAGTAAATAAAGGGGAGAGTGATCCAACATGGGAAGTGAGAATCTCAGCAGACTCATAGAATGGCAGATGTCCTAACTAGCACTCTGGCCTCAGAATCAGCCCTAAAGGCATTCGGAGCTGGCTGAAAAGCTCATGAGAGTATTTCAGGCATGGAAAGCCAAGACACTCTGGCAAAAGATCTCTGTGAGTGAGATCCCAGTGGAAAGAACAGGCCATCAAAGAAGGAGGTACCTTTCTCTGAAGGGAGGAGAGAACCTCCACTTTGACTATGAGCTTGTCTAAACAAGATAAGAATCGGAGAACTCAGAGGGCTTCCATAGCCTTGGAAACTCATGACTGGAGCATAGGGAGATTACTGATGCCATAGACAGGAGTGTCAATTGGTAAAGTCAACAACAGGAGTCACTGTGCACTTACTCCTCATGTAGGATCTCTATCCTTAATGTGCTGTACATTGAGATTTAATGCTATAACGAGTACTCAAACAATATATTTCACTTTGTGTTTCTATGGGGGTGCAAACTGTTGAAATCCTTACTTAATGCATACTAAACTGATCCTCTGTAAAAAAAAAAAAAAAAAAAAAAAATTATCAATTCCCAACTTGACTCTCACTGGGATTAAACATGACAATAGGTCTGCTCTGATTTCATCATCATTTTAAAAAATCATCTATTATTTTTCACTTTATGTTTCTGTGTGGGAGCAAACTGTTGAAATCCATACTTAATATATACTAAGCTGATCTTCTGTATATTAAGATAATCGAAAATGAATCTTGATGTGAATGGAAGGGGAGAGGGAGTGGGAAAGGGGAGGGTTGTGGGTGGGAGGGACGGTATGGGGGGAAAGCCATTGTAATCCATAAGTCGTACTTTGGAAATTTATATGCATTAAATAAAAGTTAAAAAAAAAAAAAAAAAAAAAAAAAATGTGGCCACAAGGCAAACACCTGCCCCATGGAGATCCCGTGTGCCCACAGTAATATGGAACACTCTGGTAAAAATCTCCAGGAATCATAAAGTTGCTACTGATAGAAAATCCCCTAACCAGTGGCAATCTGCCTCAGATAGAAATCTCCCAGATTATAATCTGAGTTGTAGCTGTTGCCAGCTACATTTATCCATTTATCCGCTGTTCCCTTGTGGTGTATTTTAATAAATTTAACTGCTCACTGCTGTGTTCTGCTGGTGCACTCTTTCACCACCTGAGACACCTGCCTCCATCAGTCCCTATCCGCAATGGCCCCAAAACTGGAGACAAAAATAGGTACATGAGGAGAATCACAATTTACTGGAGTAGAAACTCAGGAGCAGACACCTCCCTGGGAACCAGCACTAGAGCAGGAAGAACAGAAACACAATTGATGAACCCTGGAGGCTCAGGGTGGACACGTCTGAGCAGCAAAACCTTAACGTGACCCAGTCATAGTTCCTTCCCCTATGCTTGTGTGAATTTTACCTCCATCGACTCAATCAGGTCCTTACAGTAAATATCAGAGACAAAAATGTGCATGTTTTTTGACAGGAGGAGGAGAAAAGCAACCATTTTGAAATGTGCTAGGGGCTGGTGCTGTGGTGTAGTGGGTAAATCTGCTGCCTACAGTGCTGGCATCCCATATAGGTGCTGGTTTGAGTCCCTGATGCTCTACTTCTGATCCAGCTCTCTACTATGGTCTGGGAAAGCAGTAGAAGATGGCCCAAGTCCTTGGGACTCTGCACCCACGTGGGAGACCTGGAAGAAGCTCCTGGCTCCTGGCTTCGGATGGGTGCAGCTCTGGCCGTTGCAGCCAATTGGGGACTGAACCAGCAGATGGAAGACCTCTCTCTGTCTCTGCCTCTCCTTCTCTCTCTGTGTAACTCTTATTTTCAAATAAATAAATAAATCTTAAAAAAAAAAAAAAAAGAAATCTTCTAGAGCACTCTACTCTCTTAATAAGGTCTGCCCTCAGGACAAATGAGTTAAGCAGAGCCTAATCTGCTGGGTTTTGATTACAGTCTAAATGACCTGGAGAAAGAGAAATAGCCAACCCCAGCACACACTAGCGATAATGTCTCCCACAAGGGCTGCAAACAACGGAGAATCACTTGTGAAGATCACGGTTCAAAGACATAAGCTACTAAGAGACTGAAACCTAATCTTGGAAATGGATTACACACACACACACCCCTACCTTCTCACCTCATTGTTAAAGTGCAGACTGTCCAGGTACCAAGGACAATTTACAGAACACATGGAAAGATAAAGCCTGATTTGGAGAGATGGAACACACCTTAGCACCAAGTATGGCAGGGATATTGGAACGCCCAGATTGAGAATTTAAAACAGTGATGATTAGTATTCTGAGGGTTCTAATGGATACAGCAGACAGTGTGGAAGGACCATATAAGCCCAGAAACCGGAAATCCCAGGAACCCAAAGGAAAAGCAATACATTGAAAAGGTGCTTAGCAGAAAAGAATATTGCCTTCGATTGAGTTATTAGTAGCCTAGAAAAAACTCTTTAACTTGAGGGTGCATCAACAGAAACTTCCAAAACTCAAAAACAAAAATAGCAAAGACTGAAAATGAGCAAGCAAACAAATAAACAAAAAACCACCAAATCAAACACAGAACAGAGCATTCAAGAACCATGGAACAACTATAAAAGAACAACATATACATCATTGGAAACATAGATGACAAGAAAGAGATAAAGGAACAAACAGGATATTGGAAACAATAAAGGCAATTTCCATAATTTTTACCAGAGACCAAATCACAGATCCTGGAAACCCAGAAAATTTCAAAATATAATCTACATATATGCTTATTCTAGCTAAAAAATATGCGTGAAGCCAGGGGATCAAAACTCTCCAACCATAAAGAACCAAAGATGAGCAATACATCTAACTGCTTCTCAGAAAGTGTACAAACAAGAGAGTGCAGAGGGAAATCGGTGGGGAGTAGAGAGAAAACAAGACAGAAATGAGCCTAGAATTCACCTTTGCCTTGGGCTCAGACCTGGCTCTGCAAGACACTTCCTGACTCTGAGTCCTTCTAGTCCTGGCCCATCTCTGCAGTCTTCACGAAACCACCATGGACTTGACCCCTACCACAGCCCCGCTCCTCCAGGGAGACTCATGGGTCTTCTCTCCCTAACTTGACTTTCCAGTCTGCTGAGAACAGAAGACCAGACCCTAAGGGATCAAGAAGTAGGCAAATGTGGTTCTATAGTGCTTCAGGTACCAATTGCTCATAGTTTGTCTTGACAGGTGTGCCCCTTTTCCCGGTCTCTGACCCTCATTCACAGTACTTTACCTGGATCCCCTCTGAACATGTGATGAATCTGTGGAATAAACTCACTCGCTGTGAAGCACAGAATGTTAAGATCAATGTAAGGGGCCCTAATTACGCTGCACAAGAGGATATTTCTCCAAAGCTTTGCTTGCTGAGATAAAACACTAAACATTAAATTCCATGTATCAGTCCAAGTGAATACTTTCCTGTAGGCCCTCCTAATTTTCTAACAATGAGTCTTTTCAAACTGTATGTAAAGTCAGTTTTAGAATATAATGTACCAAAATGACACAACACTTCTTCCCCAAAGACCAGGTTTTATTGAGTAAATAATGTATCTGGATGACAGCATTAAGAAGACAACTTCTAATAAAATTAAATTTTTGAAGTCTTAATTAAATCCAAAATAGGCATTGTGTGCCAATACAAAGGACTTCAAACATCTCTTCATCTGCCAAATGTTACCTAATTTGATCTCAGATTTTATTTCCCTCATGCATACTATGTCCTACTACCTGAAACTTGTATGATTGGCATTGAAAAGTTAGAAGAAACACAGAATGTTAAGCATTACATGCAAATTTTTAAAACAACACAAACAGATGGAATTTACTAAACAAATGAACGTTTTTCAGGACCAAGCCTAAAGAAATAGAATGACTGGTTTATGATTTAGGTAACCTGACCTTTAAAAAAAAACATTTATTTTAGATTTATTGAAGAGGTAGAGAAGCATTAGACACACACACACATACATAAACACACACCTCCCACGTGGTGGCTGGAACCCAATAACTTGAGCCATTACCACCACCTCTCAGAGTCTGCATGAGTAGGAAGCTGGAATCAGAAGCTGGAGATAGGAACTCAACCTAGATACTGAGACGTGGGACACGGTCTTTTAACTGGTGACTGGTAACAATGGCTGGCATTTTCTAAGCTAGTGTCAGATGTGATTCTAGACTCCTAATGGGTTAACCCATTACTCCTGACAGTAGATCGATTTACTTTCCTTTTGAATGTTTTTCATATGAGGAAACAGGTACATACAAAGAGTTAGAGACTTAGAGCAGTTCAAGACACGCTACCCTAAAATAAAGAATAGTAAGCCATAACCCAGCTGACCTCCCTTCACTGAAAGGGCCACAGGACTCCCATTCCAGGGGTCCTTCCCTCTGTGGGAGGGAAAGGAACAGTAAACTGAAACAAAGAGGGGGCCGGTGCTGTGGTGTAGCTGGTAAAGCCGCCGCCTGCAGCGCCAGCATCCCATATGGACAGCAGTGTGAGTCCCAGCTGCTCTACTTCCTATCCAGCTCTCTGCTATGGCCTAGAAAAGCAGTAGAAGATGGCCAAGTCCTTGGGTCCCTGCACCCACATGGGAGACCTGGAAGAAACTTCTAGCTTCTGGCTTTGGATCGGCTCAGCTCTGACTGTTGCGGCCAACTGGGGAGTGAACCAGTGGATAGAAGACCTCTGTCTCTGCCTCTCCTTCTCTCTCCGTGTAACTCTGACTTTCAAATAAATTATTAATCTTTAAAAAAAGAAAGACAAGAATTTTACAAAATAAAACAAATAAAAATGCGCTTGCTGAGTCCTCCAGTTTATTGTCATTGGATCTTAGCCCCTTTTGTCTAACCATGTTTCTCCTCAGCTGTCCATTTCATCAGATGTAGCATAAAATATATAGTTTTTCATAATTTTTTTGTTTCTGAAGGCTTCTGTATTACACAGAACTTAGATAAATAAACTTATATATTTTGATATTAAAAATTTGTCCTATAACATAGGGGTCTTAGTCTAATATAGCAATAGGTGAGTAAAAGAGATTAGTTTTTCTCTCCAGTTTCACACTGGAACTTGGAGGGAAGCTCTTGATATACACATATTAATCTGGAGGGAAGACTTGATATGTCACATATGTCTTAACATTCACTTTGACATCCTTCAGTAAGCATTTCTGACTTAGGGTTTACAAGCATTCTTTTTCCCTCTTTCATTAACTCACCAATTGTTCATGACTTGCAAAAATGAACTTTTATATCATACAGTAGCCATCTGCATCCTTTTAAAATCACGGGCAATATTTATATGCCATATAAATGACAGCAAAATGAGTACCTAAGAGAATTGTGCAGATCTCTCATCAATTGCAGGGTATCCTATATTCTCTTCCTGTTCCAGCTTGGATGCTTTATCAGCCTACTTAAGTGTGAAGTAAAAACACCTGCTCCTCTTGTTCCACTAAGGAAACAACAGGCAAAAACAAAAACAAAAATAACAAATGTACTGAAGCAACAATCACAACTTATATAATAATATGCAACTTTAAAGCAGAATTCTTTGAAAATTTTTTCTTCTGCTCTTTACAAAATTGTTTGCTCATGCATCAAATTGTACAAAATGCAATATTTTAGTTGATAAACACTGTTCATTATAATGAAATGAAACTAGCATCAAAGGCACATGATTGAGAAAGTCTATAACACACTAAAATTCAGGCTACCAGCCAAACGGTACAGCAGCTTCAAAAATCAGGAAACTGAAGATGTATGATTTGAAGCTGATAATGCATAATTTCCAATGAGCTCGAGGAAGGTGAACAGTGGTGATACAATGAGTTATTTATGCAGAGTATTATTTCTTTGCTGTCTGGTTGCTCCAGCTCCCTAGAGGTTAGGAACCCATCACCTGCTGTTCCTCAGCTGCTATGATCACAGAATATAACAGGTGGAGAGAGCTATGTTCTCAGGGCTGCTGCTTCGCAGAGATAAGGCTACAGGTTGGAGAAGTAACAGCCATCAATAATAGACAGTTACTTCTCCACTGTTATGTTAAACAATGCTGCCTTGCATACACGGAGGAAATATGATGAAAGAGAGTTCTTTAAATCACTTGAAATACTTATCACTTTGTTATTCCAGAGCTTTGTGTTTTCGATCTCTTTTATTTCTTCTCCCTGCCCACAACCCTTGCCCAGTTCTATTGCCAAAATGCAATGATTTAAGAAACCAGCTTAAAATATCGGTCGCCTTTCTTCACTAGTGACCTCGAATGTATTGGTGAGCTATTTAGCCACCCCTGTCACTCAGCTGTCATTCACAACATTGTATCTCCAAATAGCAAAGCACTGCAAAATCTGCTGTGCCCATTCAGAAATGTGTGTTATGCCTGGTAATGACCTGGCCACTAAAATAAGCTGACTTCCAGAAGATGAGGAAGCTAGCTGCAATCTTTAGAATCAGAGGCATTTACGTGGTTCTTAATTCTATCAAAACACAAAATCATTCTACTGGAAAGCTCCTAAATATGCAAATACATACTCCCTGCCCCTGGAGTGTGGTAGAAAGGGTCAGGCTGTGAGACTAAATAGTTCTTCAGATAATTTACCATTTTCATCAGATACTGTAATTGACAACAGCTTTTATTTCCTGGGAAGCAACACATGGATTGCACTTAGCACAGTGCCTCGCCTACAATCACAGATCAGCCACTGATGAATATTACCAATGTATTTTCAATTCTTTTTCTCCAGAGAGGCCCTTGAGTACTACCTTCAGGGGCTCATTTTTCCCACTCAGCCTAGATACTCTGAATTCTTGAAAAACAAGCTGAAATGGCCGATTTCAGCCTACCTCCAGGCTTACAGCTCCATACATTAGCCATTTACTTATGGTATGTACCGGGGTCTCTAATTGCATAGAAACCATGATGAGAAATTTACTGTCACTGGATTTTTAAGAAGTGAAATGATTACATATACAATGCCTGAGTTAATTTTACACATTTTAAATCCACATATTTTAAAAAATATTTCTCTAATTTTCCCTTAATTTCTATAGTGCTAGCACCTTATTCTTTATTATTGATACAGAATTTTGATTCCTTCATTAAGCCCAATCATTTCAGAAACAGTAAGACAGGACCCTTGGAAGATGGCTGAATATTCACGCTGTCATGCAAATGATGAGATTTAAATGCAGCTTAGTGGCATTTTTTATTTTGTGTAAACTTATATTGTCTTACTTACCTTGACAACAAATTCTGCCAAATGCAAACTGCAGTTCCTATTGTCATCTGAATACTATTGCTAATTTATTAAAATTATTTTTAAACATTTATATTTTCATATTTGGGTATATGTACACTTTAAATATTAGCTTATTATAAGCTGTGAAATAATTTGCAATTTTTAGAAGAAAGCTCTTTGCCAGATGAATGCATTTCTGGTGTTAATAAAGTCAGAATGGGAAATACAGCACAGCAGAGCTTCTCTAAAACACGGTATCCTCTGTTAGACACCCAAACCATAGGCTTCAGCCTGAAGATTCTTTGGTTTTTCTACAATTTATCCGAGCTCATTAGGCTCACTGGAGGGTCAGGATTGCCCTTTGAAGCAATAATTGATGACCTAGACATCTTTCTCCCTTTTCCTAAATGTGGGTGATTTCACACATGGGGATGGTGGAGACCACCGAGGTCCTCCAGGCCGTGCCATCTTTCCAGCTGGAAATCCTACCAAACCGCCCAGTGAAGAAACGAGTAAGGCAGCACGGGCTCGTACTGTCCACTCCGAGCCAAAGATTCCTCTTTTCTTCAGTAACTTGGACCTTTGGGAACAACAACTCTATGAAAATCTTCTGGCTTCCTGATCTCTCGGTAGCTAGCCAGCTCATGATTGCTTTCTTGACTCCATGTTAAAGATCCATGGAGGCCTGGCTTTGCATTCATTCAGCATCTTCTAGCACAATATCATTCAAGGTGGAGTGGGTGGTTATCTGCCAGGGGAAGCATGCGGCAGTCTTTCTGTTAAGAGGCATGATCTACAAGACCATGTTCACTTTAAACACCAGATACAAGTTTGCAGTTTCCTAAAACCATCCATAGGTTACACACACCTCACTGGAAGCTGTTCTATTCATATAGTAACAGTTGAGGTTTGTTATACGGAGAGGATGCAGATTAAACGCAGCCAGTCAAGGAGATGCACAGGGCAGAGAAAGGAAGAAAGGGTTTCCAAATGTGAAGCTTCTGTTGTTTTCAGGATGCACTACACTCCTGGCATCAACGTCTGATGTTACGTGCAGAGTGCTGATGGGCAAGGAAACTCATCTGAGCCTTGGGAACCAGTCTGTACTGAGACTCCATGTGTGATGGCCCACATAGTTGATCTGTGGTCTCCACACTGTGGGGAGCTAAATAGATACCACCTGACCCCAAGTTCCTGTCATAATCCTCAATTTTCTGCATCCAAGGCCCTGTGTAAACAAATACACCCTCATCAAGGACATGCCAAGGGTCTAGTTGAGTAGTTAATGAGGATAGCAGAGTGCAAAAGCTAGACCTCTCTTTTGGTAAGTTTTAGTCCATTATTACACATTCTTCAAGTATAATTTGTCAAGATAGTTTTAAGAAAAAGAACTTTTAGATGTTTGAGGCTGCCTTAACCACAAACATGCATTTTTGATAACCCCTGAACATCAGTTGAAATGATTTAACTAGTGCCCAACCCCCCCCCCCAACCCACAGAGCTGTGCACTCCTGTCATAAATACACCTTTTACAAATGAAGTATATGAAGCACAAAACACACTCACTGAAAGGGGACATTTGCCCTTTTACATGATGACATGAATCTCATATGTGGTAGAGTGAGGTGGTAATGACATCATCTCTTCCCATTCCTAGCAACTAGCAAGCGATCCATCATATTAGAGGGGAGGTTTTTTTGAGCTCAAGAAAAATCACAAAGAAATTACTGGATGCTAACAACAACTTCCTCCCTTTATGACTCCTATCTAAGCTTAAGCAATTTTTTTGTTATTTTCAATACTCTTCCTTATAATGAAAGCATTTTCAAATTGCACAATCGATGTGGTCCAGTAATAAAGGTATTTATAAATGAAAGCATGATGTGGTATGGCAACATTGTCAAGGTAAATTCCTCAATGTAATATTGGTGCATGTATTTGTGTGTATGTGTGTGAGATTTCTTTCAGATTTGCAGTTTCATCCTATCTACAAGGAAGGTTAAGAAGTCATATTGTAAATTATATCTCCAATGATAGTCAATATTTATCTTATTTATACCTAGAAAATGTTTGACTCGTATTTCTCTAATTTGTGAAAATTAAATTGTATGCACTGCATTATGGCTATAATTAGAAATAGTTGATTATTTTTCTTAACATATTATCTTACTGTATGCATAGAAGAATCTTCAAAAATTCATAGAATATACACATAATGAAAAACCTATACATGGATTTATGGGTTGTCTTGTACCAAAATAGACTTCTCATTTTAAAACTTTGATTTTATTTGAAAGGCATAGAGAAGGATACACTGGTTCTTTCTCCAACTAACCACAACCAGCCAGGACTGGGCCAACGTGAAGCCATAGCTTGGAATGCAAGTTGGGTCTCCCATGTGGGTGGCAGGGACCTAACCACTTGAGTCATCTTCTGTTGCCCTCCAGGATGAACATCAGCTGGAAGTTGGATCAGCGGCAGAGGAGCCAGAACTCAAACGAGGCACTGTGAAGTGGGATGAGGACATCCCACCAAACACCATCCCTTAAACTTCTCTCTCTTTATTTTTGTTTGTTTGTTTGTGAAGACTTATTTTGTTTATTTGAAATGCAGAGCCATGGGGATAGAGAGAGAGAGGAAGAGAGAGAGATAGAGAGGAATGAGTATCTTCCATCTGCTAGTTCACTCCCCAAATGGTCACAATGGCCAGGCTGAAACCAGAAGCCCAGAACTGTATGTGGGTCACCTGTATGTGTGTGGCAGGGGGCCCAAGTGCTTGGACCATCTTCTGCTACTTCTCCAGTTGGATTAGCAGGAACTTGTATTGGAAGCAGTATAGTTGGGACTTGAGCCTGCACTCTAATAAGGGATAATAGCATTGCAGGTGGTGGCTTAACCACTTCATCACAATGCTGACCCCTAAATTTATCTTTTGATTCCATTTTGAAGTATACCTGTCAAACATTAAAATAACATATTTTTATCATATTCCTTGCATCACAAATGAAATTTTTGTAGAATTGTTATAAAGAAAAATAGCCTATTCATTTATTATCCTTGTTATGATATAAAATGGATAAACATATCAGCTGCATAGCATCTCAACACTGAGTGTGTGACATTTACTAATCTATCCTACAAATATGTGCCACTATTTATTTCTCAATATTTTAATAATATTCATTGAAACACATACACATACACATTTATGTAAATTGATAAATGAAACCAGACATTATGTGACAAATGAAAGAACTGGACATTTGGTTTGAAAATGAAAATTGGCTTGACTAATCAGACGTACTGTCAACATTTTTCATAAATTGAATAGGCTAAATCTGCATTTCCAAAATGTCTTGACAAAAATCTTTAAAGTTTGGTCGTAAAATATTAATTGGAAAAACAATATCAGAAGTGAAACATCTCCATTCCTCCAACTTCATCAGTCAAGATCTCAACAGACAGTACATTCAAGTTAGGATTTTCGGGGCAATGATTGATTTACAGAGGAATTAATTCCCTGGAAATGATGAGTTATAGAGGAACCAACAAGCATTAGGGCCAAGCAACAGTGAAGCTCTCACTAGAAGGAGAGTTAAGCTTACAGCCTTGGTGTTTGGAAATGAGCATTGTTCTTTGATTAGGGACACAGCCAGTCTGTGGTTGCCAAGAAGGATCCGCAAGAACAAATACACTGACTTCACTCACTTCTGTCTTTCAGATCATCTGCTGTAGCTTTCTATTGGTGCTGCCACCGAGAAACTGGAAGGCATGGAAGCCCAGTGATTGCTCCAAACATGCCAAAATACCAAGTCACAAAATAACGAAGAAAGAAGAATAAATTAGGAGGGGCATCCAGGAGTCACTCGACACAAATCCACTTTATGAAGCTGGACAGATGAGTTTAAAAGGTGGAGTAACAGTATAACAAATTATTTGCGATCTCATGACAAATTATTTTGCAATATCCCTCCAAAAGTCAAGGCAGCAAGTAATTAATATTTTAAAAGTTATTTTGTAATTCACATTGCTTCAAGTTCTTTTTTCCACTGAATGGTAACCTAATCTATTTGCCAAATGATAATAATTAATTTTTCATCTTAGACATTGTTATTTTGGCAAAAATTCTCAAATAATTGAGTTACATTGTTAAAACCCTTCCCTCGTTTCTTCCTCCCTCCCTTCTTTCTTCTGTTCCCGTCTCTCTATACATCCATCTCTCTACATATATGAGTATAAACATGTCTTTGATACATTAATATAAAAATGTATGTAAGATTTATTGTTAGATGCCATATTCTAAAAATAACCCATTAACAAGTTCAGCAACTGAAAAATAGCCCTAAAATCTTAAGATATGCATTTGTTTAGAAAAAAAATTAATCATATGTTAAAATTACTTACCAAATTTGGGAGGGTTATGATGTTAAGATAAATCATGTACTAACAACAATGATAATGTAACTCTATCCAGAAGGGAATCAATTTAATAAAGTCTATATAAAGCAATTTAAAATTTTAGGATACATACATATTTTGTGACAGAATTAAAAAAGGTTTTCCATAAAAGGGTTTAATCACTAAGTAATATTATATTGATGGGCACTGTAGTGGTGTAAGTAAAATGAAAATATAAATTCAAGATAAAAGAATAAAATATGAATGTTAAAGAAGAAATTATTCTCATGTGTTTTAAATGATTGAGGAGGATTTCAAATTATTACTTCAGGGGGTAAAAAAAAAAGCAGAGATGAACAGCCAGTCTCTCCAGTGAGGATGTACTCTAATGTGCTGGTATCTTATAATTTATATCTGTTTATTAATCCTCTTCTACCGCTTCTGAACAAATAACACCTAGAAAAAAAATTTGCATCCTAATATTTGAAATACCTTCCTAAATTTTACTTCTGAAATGTCTAGTATTTAGTACTTTAATCTTTTTTGTTGTTATGATGACAGGAGGACTGGATATATTTGGTGTTTTCCCCCAAAATTTATAGTCATTCATGTCAATACTATGAGGGTCTTCATAGCAAATGTTATAATGAAAAATCTGTGCTTGAAGGCTATCATTTCTTAGCACCAAAATAAACATCCTTTGATTTCACTTTTCCATGAACATTTGTAGTACTCTTGCATTTTATGGGCACACTTTGTTTTCTGTTGGTAGAACAGCACAGCACAGACAGGATAAAAAAACAATGGTTTATTTGGCTCTCAGTTGTACAGGCTGGGGAGTTCGAGATCTGGTGAGAATACATGAGAGCATGGTGAAAGGCCATGTGAACATGTGAGTAAGAGAGAAAAAAAGCTGAGCAAACTCTTAGCAGGAGCCCACTCCTGCAGTAACTAACCCGCACCCACAATAAGGGCTTCAATCCATTTAGGAACACAGAGCTCTCGGGACCTAATTTCCTTTTAAAGGCCTCAACCAGCAAATAAATTGCACTGAGTTTTGGAAGAGCCATTCAATTAAAGCACGCCCATCATGACCCTGAATCCTTCATCAAATCTTGTATTTCCTTTTCAATTTGTTTTGGCACTTTGTGTTTTGTTTCATAGATCTGTTGGTCATGTGATGTGACTGAAGTTTTATTTACAATTTCATTACAGAATAACATCTAACTGGTAAGGAACATTTGTCATTCTTTTTCAAAATTTACATATTTTCTAACTGTAAGATAATTTTCAATTTAAACAATTGCTTTGGGACTGCTATTGGCGGTACAATCAAGTTGTTGCTGAACAGTTGGGTTATCTGTCTTGATTCAGGGAGACTATTGCATTGTTGACAATAATCCCTATGGTTTCTCAATCTGGAGCTAACTACGGTGAGCAGAGGCTTTGTCTCAAATTATCACAGGGACTATGTATTAGTTGAACTCATGGTTTCCTTTGCTCTATGTATACGTGTGATAGTGATGGTAATGTCGTGGATTATTTTTCTAAACACAATGTCTTTACACATGTCCTTTGGAACTGCCAGGCTTGCTAGGTTTTCTTGGTTCTCAGATCAACTGATTATATGAGGTCTCTCTAGTCCTTGAATTTGGATTGCATGAATTTATATCTAGGGAAGGCCATTGATCTAGTGGTATTTTTATTGAAGTATGCTAAACCTCTTGATTCAGCTGTTGCTATATGTTTCTCTGAGAGATTTATTGTTTTCTTCACAGAAATCTTACAGATTAATGTTGTTTGTTCAGTCTTATTTGTACTGTGAGTAAAATACTTTCACACTACTTCCTAAAAACCAGTTTTTCATAATATTATAGAGCTATAAAACAGAGTGTGAGGCCGGTGCCGTGGCTCACTTGGTTAATCCTCTGCCTGTGGTGCTGGCATCCCATATGGGCATCAGTTCTAGTCCTGGTTGCTCCTCTTCCAGTCCAGCTCTCTGCTGTGGCCCGGGAGGGTAGTGGAGGATGGCCCAAGTGCTTGGGGCCCTGAACCCACATGGGAAACCATGAAGAAGCACCTGGCTCCTGGCTTTGGATCGGCACAGCACCGGCTGTAGCGGCCATTTAGGGAGTGAACCAGCGGAAGGAAGACCTTTCTCTCTCTCTCTCTCACTGTCTAGAACTCTGTCAAATAAAAAAAAAAAAAAGAAAAAAAAAACCAGAGTGTGATATAGTATAAGTATGATGTACCTTTCTGACATCTTGTTGGGTTCTCTCATGGGGTTGGATACTATTTTGTTTATTAAATCTGCATGTTCTATTATAAATGATAGCAAAATGTTATTTTTAATCAACTTATGTATTTGAATGGGAGGGAGGGGGAGAAGGAGAGAGAGAATGTGTGTCAGCTGCTACACTTCGCAAAAGTCCACAACAGTCAAGGCTAGGCCCAGCTGTAGCCGGAAGCCAGGAGCCAGGATCTCCATCTGGATCTCGCACGTGGGTGGCGATACCCAAACACTTCAGCCACTGTTGGATCCCTCTCAGGCTGTTCATTAGAAGGAAGCTGGGTAGGAAGCAGAGGCAGGAGCTGATGCCAGGCATACTGATGTGGAATGTGAACATCCCAAGTGGTGGTTGAATAGAACTATTATTATGTTATTAATTTCGCATTCTTCAGATGACTGAGTTCTCTAATATTTTTACTATATATCTTAGAATAATGTTAATAATAACTGATGACTGGGGCATCAATTTGATGATTTATTTCCTTGTTGAGTGTTAATAAGTTGTTTTCTACTCATTTCTGAGATTCTTGAATAGGACAAAGTGCTTTCTCATTGTCTTAGTGTGTTATATAATTATTTTTAAACTGAAGATGCATACAGTTTGTTTCAAATACCTCTGCAGCATTTAAGGCTATTACATTGTATTCTCTCCTTTAATAACAAATTTTCCTAGTAGGTATCTAGTCCTAAGTTATTCTTGAATTTACCCTCTAAATAATTTTCCCCTTCATCTTCGTGTATTTCTTCTTATACTTAGATTTATTACACTGTTCTTTGTACTTCCAAAACTGAATACTTACATTATTTATCTTTCATTCACTCTTATTTTCTCATAAAACTTTTAACACTTTAATTTTCCATGAAAATTTCATATGAATTGCATGGCATTTTTATATGTGGCATTCTCAGTTTAGGTCATTTCTGAGTGGTTTATAGTATGCTTTGATTTCCTATGTAAGCCAAGAAATATTTGGAAATTAAAAAAATATGTGGTCTGCTTCTTTCCTCTGTCTGTCTCTTTCTTTTCCTTCCATTTTCTAAGCTCACAATAAAATTGAAAGTTGGGAAAAATTCTTTTATGTTTGGATTTATTATATCATTGCATTTTTAATGAAGCACAAAACCTTAACATTATGGCAAAGGTTGAGGCTTAGCCAACAGCAACTCTACAACTTTGCTTACTAGAAAAGCTGTCTAGTTTGACTGTAATGTTCCCAAGAGAAGAGGATTAACTCTCATTGGTTTTCATTATTCAGTCAATCTCGTTCTCCTTGACAGATCTTTGTTCTCATAAGTGTCCTTGCAGTTGCTAGTCAGCAGCGCCTAGTTCTGTCCAGTGAGGTGCACCTGGAGGAATCCTGAGCATTGAGAAACAGCAATCCTTTTAGTGCTTAAGGGGAAAACACATCAGGATAGTTCTTGCCTCTCCTGCCTCCTGCCATTGAATGAAATCTGAATATGTGGTGGTCAGAGCCGGGACAATTCATTTGTGCTTGAGTAGTAAAACACAAAAGTTATGGGAATACAGTACAGGTAACAGCTCTTCCACCCTTTTCTTTAATAAGAGACTTTCTGAATTTTATCTGTGTTCTTGGCTGCTTGGGATAAAATCTACATGGACCAGCTATTCTTGATGCTGGTTGATGTCAGTTTAAGTTCTGACCAACGATAGGTAGCCGCTGGTGTTTTCTCTCCTGTATCTTTTGATATTGTTATAACATGAATAATACAACTGTAGCTAAAGCAATCTTTCCACATTATAAGGCAAATTGGGAATGGAAGCCATTCAACAATTATGCACCGTGATAGGAGGATGATGAATCTCTAGTTTATGGAGCACCACTGGAGACACTGACTACAGATAGGAAATGTTCTACAATAAAATATAAACTTCTGTTTTCAATCCCATCTTAATTGTAGTTTTCTCGTCTTTAAATATAAAATAAATTCTAAATGATGCTTAATACTGACATAGATTCTTGAATTTTTTTTTTTTTTAGAGTCACATAATGGAAAGGGTAATTGCCTAGCTTTAGGTACTCATCATGGGAAATGGTATTTTCTTCTTTCTTGTTTGGTTTCTTTTTTACTTGCTGGAAAATCACTCACCACAGTTAAAACATGAAATGTCACAGGCATATTCATATACTTTAATAATTAATATTAGCATTTGTTTTACCAAATTTTCTAAGTTCTTTATGTGAGAATAAAAAGAGGTATGCCAATAACTTACTAGAATTAATTCTACTGAGACGTACTTTGAAGCAGCATCATTCTTGAGAACAATCTATCAGCCTATATTGCTGATTTTCATAGGCAGAGCTTTTAAAGAAGCTAATCTTGCTTGCAACATAGCCATTAAAACATTCATAGTCAGCTATCACAAACATTTTTCAGCATCAGAGGAAAATTTGTATTTGATTTGGCTCTTGACTACATATATATGTATGTATGTATTTGTCCATGTGTTTTCTCAAATGGCAATATTTTAACAACACAAATAATAGCTGAAATTCAAATGTATTCTTTTGGGACATTATATATTATAAAAGATATGACAAGTGAACTAAACTTAGAAATTTGTTATACATGAGTGTACCACAGGAAGTTTGTAAAAAACTGAATTGTAAAGTAAGCTTAAAACTAATCTTTATCGCCATGTTTATATCAACTCAATTCACCATAGCTAAGATACGGATTAAACCCAGAATGTCTATCAATTGAGCACTGGATAAAGAAAATGTGGTACATATCCACAATGGAATACTACTCAGGCATAAAAAGATTGAATTTCCTGTCTTTCGCAACAAAATAGATGCAACTGGAGACCATTGTGTTTAATGAAATAAGCCAGGCACAAAAAGAGAATGTCATGTTTTCTTTGATCTGTAGTTAATATAGAATACAAAAATATAATATATATGAGTGAATTTGACATATTGAGATTTGATTATAGTGCTTGTCTATACTTCTATGGAAAAGTAACCTTTCTATTTTCATGTTTAATTATTTATTTAGTAGAGGATTAATCCTGTGACTATAAAGTAAATAAAAAGTATATTATTGTAAAAATTAAAAGGAAAAAAGAAAGAAAGGAGGAGGAGGGTGGGTGGGAAGTATTATTATGGGCGTGACACCATATAAATAAAATACATGAAATCTGTTGTCTTTATAAAAATAAAAATTTTAAAATAAAATGAAACAAAATTAAAAGATAAGTTTATTTGTGAAAAAATGAAATTCAGGCATTGGTATTTTGGCACAGAAAGTTAAATTGATGCTTAGGACACCGGCATCCCATATCAAAGCCCTGGCTCAAGCCCTGGCTGCTCTGCTTCGTATCAGCTCCCTGACAATGTGCATGGGAAAGCAGCAGAAAGTGGTCCATGGACTTGCCCTTGTCACCCATAAGGGAGACCTGAATGGAGTTCTAGACTCTTTAGTTTCAGCCTGGCCCAGTCCCTGCCTTTGCAGTCAATTGTGGAGTAAATCATCAGATGAAAGATCTCTTTCGGTCTCTGTCATTCTGCCTTTCAAATAAATAGAATAAATCTTTAAAAGATTAGAAAAAAATGAAATCCATGCATACTTTCTTCATAATACTCATTTCTATGAACTTCTGAAAGATGCTCCATATTAAGTTAATTCTTAGTTAATTTGACGAAGAACGCTCAGGGGCAATAAGTAGTGTAGACAGGAAGACAACTATTCAGGAAAGGAGAAGGCTGTGGCCTTTCCCAGCAGAATGCGATCTCAGGGTCATTGTGTCTTTAAATTGCCAGTCTATTACTACTTGAATATCTCGGAGCTGTATGTACAAGCACAGTCAACTCTTTCATCGCCAGGAGCATAGCTGGAGGATATTCAAGCTATCTGCTGATCTCTAGCTATGTTTTAGACAAACTTTATTTTATAAAGAGTCCCTAGGCTCAACTATGAGGCGTTTTGATGCCCGTTTGATTGATGCTTCCAGCCATAGCCCTCAGTGGTTTGGAAATATTTAAATCCTTGCTTAAGTTGTTTCACTATTAGAAAGCCAGTGTGTAGAGCTGCCAGAATATTTGTATTTCTTTCTCTGTGGCCAAGAACCGATTCCATGTTCCCCGAGAGAATTTTATTTTTTGATGGCTTTCCCCATTCTGATGTCTGCTTTCCAAGGTTTTACAGAAAAATCTGATCTTTGAAGCTGGGTTTCCCTGCTTATCCTTCTGTTCTTATTACTTCCAGTTTGTTTCTTCCGAGTAAGGGGTTAGAAGTCATTCATACCTGATTCTGAAAGGAAGCTCTGCTGGTATTCAGGTAAGGCTGGGCTACTGACCCCAGAGCCACTGGTTCCATAAAATGCAGGTTGCAATAAATGAATGAAGTTGTGCCATAATAGAGCCAGATATATAGTAAATTCTAATGAACTTCAGTTTCTCATTTTCCTTTTTACCCACACTGCAGCTACATTTAATACTTTTGTATTGAAGGGATTCAAGGAGGGATTTTTGAAATATAACAAATGTAGGTTTTCAGTCAACATTTATTGTATGTCTACACTCCAATCAAAACTTGTTTTTATCCTCTTTGCTTCTGAATTATTTGGTTGGTAATTTGTAACTCGGAACTTTCTTCATTAATTGTGCAATTATTCATTTTCAAGCTAGAAATTAATTCTGTAATTATCACACAGTTATTCTTAAGTGTTGAAAATTAACTGAAATGTGATCCCTGTTAAACATAAGAGTGGGAATAAGAGAGGGAAGAGATGTATAATTTGGGGCATGCTCGGGCTGACTTGCCCCAATTGGTAGAGTTGGAAACATACCAGGGGATTCCAATTCAATCCCATCAAGGTGGCATGTGCCAATGCCATCTCACTACTCCAAGTGATCAATTTCAGTTCACAATTGATCATAATGAAAGGACTAAGAGTCAAAGGGAGCACATAAACAAGTCTAGTATCTGCTAACACCAACCGATAGAATAAATAAAGGGGAGAGTGATCCAACATGGGAAGTGAGATACTCAGCAGACTCATAGAATGGCGGATGTCCTAAATAGCACTCTGGCCTCAGAATCAGCCCTAAAGGCACTCGGATCTGGCTGAAAAGCCCATGAGAGTATTTCAGGCATGGAAAGCCAAGACACTCTGGCAAAAAGATCTCTGTGAGTGAGATCCCAGTGGAAAGAACAGGTCTTCAAAGAGGGAGGTGCCTTTCTCTGAAGGGAGGAGAGAAGCTCCACTTTGACTATGACCGTGTCTAAACAAGATAAGAGTCGGAGAACTCAAGGGGCTTCCATAGCCTTGGAAACTCATAACTGGTGCATAGGGAGATTACTGATGCCATAAACAGGAGTGTCAATTGGTAAAGTCAACAACAGGAGTCACTGTGCACTTACTCCTCATGTAGGATCTCTGTCCTTAACGTGCTGTACACTGAGGCTTAATGCTATAACGAGTACTCAAACAGTATATTTCACTTTGTGTTTCTATGGGGGTGCAAACGACTGAAATCTTTACTTAATGTACACTAAACTGATCTTCTGTAAAAAAAAAAAAAAAAAAAAAAAAAGAAAGAAATTATCAATTCCCAACTTGACTCTCACTGGGATTAAACATGACAATAGGTCTGATCTGATTTCATCATCATTTAAAAAAAAAATCATCTATTATTTTTCACTTTATGTTTCTGTGTGGGAGCAAACTGTTGAAATCCATACTTAATGTATACTAAGCTGATCTTCTGTATATTAAGATAATCGAAAATGAATCTTGATGTGAATGGAAGGGGAGAGGGAGTGGGAAAGGGGAGGGTTGTGGGTGGGAGGGACGGTATGGGGGGGGAAGCCATTGTAACACATGAGTCGTACTTTGGAAATTTATATTCATTAAATAAAAGATTAAAAAAAAACAAAAAAACAAAACAAAAAAAAAGAAATCAAATAATACTAATTTCTTTCTACATTTGGATGATTACACATTCTTTGGAATTTACTATTATTTACTTTAATGATAAAGTCATTTATCAGTTTTTAGAATTTAATGTGAAGTTTTCAAGCTTGTATGCAAGGTGATTTTAACTTAAAATGAAAATAATATTTTATATTTAGATTATGTGAAACACACTGCTTTCCTTTTAAGCTTAAAACAGTGCTTTATGTTAGGTCTAAGAAACAGACCTTTTAATATTTCAATAAATTACATCAGCCTTCTATTATCCTTAGGATTAGGCTTAAGTGCTAAATCTGTATTCAGTGTGACTTTTTATGTCCCCACAATTACCTTGTTCTCACCTGGACTTTGTACTTACACTGCAATTCTTAATCTCCCAGTTTCATAGCAATACTGTTCCACTTTTATGTGCAGAGAAGTTTCCCTCTTAACTCTTGGGAAACCAGAATCCTCTCTTGGCAATCAGCCATGTTTGCTACCTCAACTATTAAAAAATCACATTTATGCTTTGGAACTTGGTAAACTCATGTTCCATAAATTATGCATCTTTCTGAAAAAAAATTCCCAATAGTGGGCAATTCAATATTTCCAGATAAATTAAATAATCTTCAGGAACAAAATTAATTAAGTGTAAACAGTTTTAAAATTCAAAACATTTTTCATTAGCCATTAATCAAAGACACTACTGAAGGAACTAGATCATTAAAAACAATGGATGAGAATTTCTGCATCCACTTAGGATACACAGTTTGCCAAAAGATGTTCTTCCCACCTTAACAACCTTAACAAAGAGACTCTTGAAGCCATAGTTTTTCCAGCTCATCAGATATATGAATATGCAATGCAGTCTACTTAATTACAACCCCAAAACTGATTAGCCTGATCTACAATAGAAGTAAACCACGTATCCTTTTTTCAATCCTATTGAAACCACTGAAGAAGGAAGAAGCCACCATGACCGTGACAAAAGAGGCAGTAATAATAATTTTAATAAGTTGTAAAAGACTGATAATGGGTTGGTATGACAGTTTAAAGTCCCTGAGAGATAGAGACAAGGAAAATCTACACCTACCTAAAAACTCTTCTGGAAGATTGATTGAGCACTACTAAGAAATACTAAGGGCAGCAAAGGAGAGCTGAGAAAGACTCCATGTGACTTTCTGGTGTGTTGGGATTGCTGAAGTCAAAGAGCGCAGCACTGAGAGAAATCCATAAACACACCAGGTACTCATCTGCAGAGGTGTGATGGGCTTGCTAAAATTTGAGGGCAGGCCAGGACAATTGAAAGAAACCCTCTGGGGCCTCTAGGGCATACACTGAGAAAGGAGAAGCCATCAACCCATGCTGGAGGAGAGCTGAGAGTAACCACCAGGGTGCAGCAGGTGCACATAGATTCATGATTATGAGACCCATGAGAAAGAGTGGAGGGGCTCTCCACAGCACTCTGCATCTTGCAACACACAGGACACTGAAGTCACCTGGGGGTCTGGGTGCAGTAAAATAAAGACGTGATAAAACTCCAGGGAACATAAACATGGAGTCTGAGGACTAGAAAATACAAAAATGACATAAGTGCTGATGTTCCAAGTAGGCTAAAAGAAAGTTCCTGGACACCCCAAATATTTTAAACTTATAGCAAATGAAATCTATGTAAAGCAACAGCATGTTCTAGACATAGTTCAAATACTTACTACATTTACTCAGAAAAAGGAGAATGATTTTTTCTAGAAATAAATCTTTACTTTAGTATTATATAATATATAATTATAAATTACATATATTTATATATAATATATATTATAAATTATAAAATATATTTGTATACATTATACATATTTTTATATATACACAATGTATGTTTCCTAATATTTAAACAAACTTTGACAAATTAAGAAATAAAATGAGATTCATTGTCAAGAGAAAAGCTAATGTCTAAAGCAATATTAAACAACAAAAGCAAAGCTGGATGCATCACAGTACGAGATATCAAGACATACTACAGGGCAGTTATACTCAAAATGGCCAGATATTATTGGAAAAATACACATGTGGACCAATGGACCAGAATAGAGTCCCCAAAAATCAATTCACACATCTACAACCAACTAATCTTTGACAAAGGAGCTAAAATTAATCCCTGGAGAAAGGACAGTCTCTTCAAAAAATGTTCTGAGATAAATGGATCTCTGTGTGCAGAAGTATGAAACAAGACCCCTACCTATACCTCATTCAAAGATCAACCCAAAATTATTAGAGGAGAATATTGGAGAAACTCTGTAAACATTTACATAGGCAAGACTTCTTGGAAAAGTCCCCCAAAGCACAGGCAATCAAAGCCAAAATAGACAAATAGTATTTTATTAAAATAAGAAGCTTGTGCACTGCAAAGGAAACATTCAGCAAAGTGAAGAGACAACTGACATAATAGAGAAAACATTTGCAAACTTTGAAACTGATAAAGGATTAATATTGGGATCTATAAAGAGCTCAAAAATTCAACAACACAAACAATTCCATCAAGAAATGGGCAAAGGACTTGGACATTTTTCTAAAGAGGAAATTCAAATGTCCAATAGCACATGAGAAAATGCTCAGGATCACTAGCCATCAGAGAAATGTAAATAAGAACCACAATGAGGTTTCACCACAACCCAGTTAGAATGGCCTTAATACAGAAATCAACAAACAACAAATGCTGGCGAGGACATGGGGAGGAAGGTACCGGAATCCACTGTTGGTAGGTGGGAATGTAAACTAGTACAGCCATTGTGGAAGACAGTATGGAGATACCTCACAAATTTGAATATTGATCTGCCATATGCTCTAACCATTCCACTCCTGGGGATTTACCCAAACCAAAAGAAATCGACATATGAAAGAGTTATCTAAACCCTTCACGTTCATTGTAGCTGAATTCACAATAGCTAAGGTATGAAATCAAACCAGTTGCCTATCAACTGTATATATGTATATATACTATGGAACAATACTCAGCCATAAAAAAGAATGAAATCCTGTCTTTTGCAACAAAATAGATGCAGCTAGAAACCATTATACTTGGTTAAATATGCCAGTCCTAAAAAGACAAATACCAAATATTTTCCATGATCTGTGGTAACCAATAATAGAAAAGAAAAAATGTAATGTAAGGAGGGAAATTGGCATTTTGAGATTTGATGATGATTTACAGCCCTTGTCACTACTGTTTTTATCTTCTTACTATTTGATGAACTCTTTACTTGATGTAGGATTAATCTTATGAGTACAAAGTAAACTGAAAGTAGATTGTTGTAAAAATTAAGAGAGGGGGACCCGCACTATGCATAGCGGGTAAAACCTCCGCCTGCAGTGCCAGCATCCCATATGCTGTTGGTTCGAGTCCCGGCTGCTCCACTTCCACTCCAGCTCTCTGCTGTGGCCTGGGAAAGCAGTAGAAGATGGCCCAAGTCCTTGGGCCCCTGTACCCGCATCAGAGACCTGGAAGAAGCTCCTGGCTTTGGTTTGGCACAGCTCTGACCGTTACAGCCAATTGAGGAGTGAATGAGTAGATGGAAAACCTCTCTCTCTCTGCCTCTCCTTATCTCTCTGCCTCTCCTTCTCTCTCTGTGTAACTCTGACTTTTAAATAAATATTTTTTAAAAAAAACCTAATATAAAACATATGTAGTTAAATACCAAGAGGAAGATGTAAGTGTGCAGCAGAAAAATCTGTTTAAGTAGACAGTTATAAAAAATAGTAAGTAGACAGCTTAAGTGTTTTTGAAACATTGGAAAGATATCACCTCAGAGGTTAATCATTGTTGAAGTGCTATAAACCAAAGGAAATAAGAAAATATTAAAAACATCTGGATATACAATGACATTACAGTCAATGGGAAAATAAGGGCATGGCTAATTTTTACCAGAAATTAGTGAAGCTAGAATATGTTAGAATGGCATCTTCACAGTGTGTGAAAAAAATATCACTCATGAAGATTTCTATATCCTTTGAAAATGAAGGTAAAATAATGATACAGCAAGACAGGCAAAGGTTCAAAGAATTTTTCTGCAGCAAACCTTTATTAGAAGAATAATAGAAGGAATGGTTTAGGCTGCACAAGATTAATACATATAAACCTAGTGTACTTAAACCTAGAACACAAGAAAGCAAATATTTAAGTAAACACAAAGAATGTATTTTAAAATATTTGCAAATATCTATGCCTGTATAAATATCCTTGTATAAGCATTTATGTCTATATATTCCGATATCTTCAAAGCACCATTGACAACTGAAATAAAACAACAGATTGTTGTACATATGTATAGCTAAATATTTGATGAAGGCACAAAGAACAGGAGGGAAGTCATTCCAAGTATGCTACTGCAGGTAGGTAGTTGGCACCAGTGCTGCTTGGGATAACCTCATCCCATATTGGAGTGCTTAGTTGGGGTCCTAGCTCCTCTGCTTCCAACTCAGCTCCCAGCTAATGAACATCCTATGGGGTGGCAAGTCATAGGTCAAGTACTTGGGTCTTAGCTAGCCAAGAGGATGACATGGATGGATTTCTGGCTCTTGGCTTTTTCCTGCCTCAGCCCTGGCTGTTTTGAGCATTTGTAGAGCAAACTAGTTGATGGAAGCTGTCACTCCATAGTATGAATAAAAAGGAAATAAATTTTAAAAACCAAAGTAAGCTTTTGTAAGAATTTTCTATTACTGATAAAGTAGTAGAATATTTCAAGGGCACATGTGATGTAATAAATCACAAAATAAAGACACAAGGATACATAATTAAAAATCAACAGAGGAGATAAGATGGATATGGAAAATATCAATTCACTCCAGAGATGGAAAACAAATCCACTGTAGTAGACTTAAACATATCAGTTATCACATTAGAAGTCAATGTCATTTGCTTTTTCCAGAAAGTTTTTCCAGGACAGAAGTTCACGATATTTACTCTGCATCCGTGTGTAGTAATAAAGGGGAGGGTATTGCCCACATAGTGTTCATATTGGTAAAATTAGCAAAAGAAGATAAATCCCTTTAGATTATGAAGTATCTATTTCATCACATGGCATCCAGAAATCGTGCTGTCAACCTAACTTACTGTTGCTGATGCTAATGTTGATTACCCAGCCAAAGAAGTGTTTAACAGGTTTTTCTCCTAGAAAGAAATTCACTCCCCTCCATGCTGGCCAAATTGAAAACAAATTACTTCTTGGCACAGGCTGCATGTCTATTTGGGCTTCTGTAAAAAATACCGTGAACTGGGTACCTTCTAATTTTGATAGCTGGGAAATCTAAGATCCTTGTGCAGGTATCTTCAGGGTTTGATGAGGGCCCCTTTCTGCTTCAGAGAGGGACATCTTCTTGCTGTAACCCTCACAATGGGAGGCATAAAGGAGTTGTGTTCTGCATCTCTTATAAGGACACTAATCTCACTCATGAGGACCTCTACTCATTGCTCAAGGGTCTCGTGTCCTGATCCCATCACACTGGTAATTAGATTTCATCATATGAATTTTGGGTAACACATTCAGGCTACAGTAGGGAGTTAAGCTCCACCTTCTTGTGGGAGCTGTAACACACACCTAAATTTGGAATTTCTAAAAGTTTATCTATGCAGGTTTCTTATTTATTTATTTAGTATCAATGATTCACTACTGAATTATTTGTTTCATTGCTTAAGTTATTTCAGCATTGGCTATTGAAGCTCTTCAGGCTGCTTCCTGTGTCCCCTTGATAGGCTCTGATCCTTTTTGAAGCATTTCCTTTACTTTAGATTTATTAAAGTGCAATTGGCCAATGAATTTGTTTAAAGTGCACAATGTGATTCACACACACACACACACACACACACATAGTGAAATGATTAATACAATTAACAGTCAAAAATGTTACTTAACCATTTTTTTTTGTGGTGAGAATATTTATGGTCTACTCTCTTAGCAACATTAAGGTATATAGTATAGTACTGCTATTTATAGTCACCATGTTGTACATTACATTTCCAGAATTTATTCATTTTATAAATGAAAGTTTGATTCATCTTATATCACCTCTTTTCCCCATCCCTCAGCCCATGGCAATCACCACTTTACACCTTGTTTTGATGACTTAAACTTTCTCAGTCTACATATGGTGAGATCATACACTATCTGTTTTTCTAGATCTGACTTACTACACTTAGCAAAACACACTCAAGTTACATGCTTGTTGTCACAAGTGATGTCTTTTCATTCTTCTGTATGGCTGCCTAACCCATTGAAGGTAAAAAGAGCAGTGCTTGCAAGAAACAATTGCACAAAAATATTGATATTCAGTTCCTTTTGTCTCTAGTCTTATCAATCATATTGAAATATCATTTTCCAAAATTACGTAGGTTAGTTCCTTTTCTGCCTCCTCATCTCAGTGTGGGTGTGGCATACACTTGTAATATAGTTGGGATCTTGCTCACAATCTTCAGCACACTCAATTCTTCTAATTTTTAAAATCCGTTTATATTCAAATTTACTCTTGGGGTTGTAAATCTCTGTAGGTTTTCACTGACACCTATCATCATCTATCCATATCCACAGTGTCATAGAGATTAATTCCATCAAACTAAAACATCACTTGTGCTACTCCTAATCAAACATTCTCCCTTACCTGAACCCTTGGCTTATAATGATCTTCATTCCTACAGTTTTGAGCTCCAAGATGTAATACAAGTGAAATTCTTCAACATGCAAACTTTCAGTCTGATTTCTTTCACATAACATCACATAAAGCTTATTCGTGCTATTGCATAAATTAATAGCTTGTTCATTTTTATCATGGAATATTACTTCACTGTTTGTATGTACCATAGTTTACCCATTCACCTACTGAAGGATATTTTGGTTGCTTCAAAGATTTGACAATTATAAATAAGGATGGCTAAAAACAATTTTGAGTATGTAATTTTGTAGACAAAAGTTTTTATGTCAATTGGATAAATTCCAAGAAACATGACTGTCACATTGGAAGATAAGTCTAAGTTAAATTTTACAAGGAACTTCCAGACTACCTTGCAAAGGACCATTTTGTATCCCACCAACAATGAGTGAAAGTTGTCAACACCCCCAACCCCAGCCACCAAATGGCTGCAACAGCCAGGGCTGGTCCATGCTGAAGCCTGGAGGCTGCAACACCATCCGGGAGGGTGAGAACCAGGGAAGGGGTGAGGGCGAGGGAGAGGAGAGGAAAATGGGAGAGGTGCTCCTTCCTCTAGCTCATTCTCCAGATGGCTGCAACAGCCGTGGTTGGTCCAGGTTGGAGCTAGGATCCTGAAACACCATCCTAGTCTCTCACCTGCATGGCAGGGGCTCATGTACTCAGTCATCATCTGAGTTCTTTGCAGGCACATTAGCAGGAGCGGGGTCAGAAACAGCAACTGAGTCTCAAATGGATGCTCTGATATGGGGAGCTGTCATTGCAGGTGGCAGCTTAGCTCACTGTGCCGCAACACCAGCCCTGTTTCTTCAAGTTTTACGAACACACACACATACATAGATACAAGTTCTTTATCAGGTTTGTCATTTGCAATCATTTTCTACCACATGATAACTTGAATTTTCATTTTTGTAGCTATGTTGTCCACAGATCCAAAATGTATTTTCAAATAATCTTGAATAAAGTATAAAATTTCACTGTATTCTTTCATGTGCCATGCTTTTAATGCTCTTCTATTAAACTCATTGTTAAATCCAGGGTAATGCAGGTATGGTCCTACGCTTTCCCATTTTCCATTTAGGTGTATGATCCAGTTTGTTTTAATTTTTGCAAGAGGTCTGAGGTGTGTTTCTTGTTTCATTTGTTTTACTTGTGGACATATAATTTGTTTTGGTGACTTCTCTTTTTGTCATTGCCAAAAATCCCTTGGCTATATTGGTGTGAGTCTATTTTATGGTCTCCCTTTTGTTCTATTGATCTGTTTTTTTTTTTTTTTTTTTAATCAGGAACAGCTTTGATTACTAAAACTTAATAGGGTTTGTTAAAAATAAGGAAATGTTGAGTCTTAAAATTGTTTTTCTTTGGAAGATTTATTTTAGTTATTCCAAAGCCTTTAACTTTATCATATAAATAGTGAAGTATTTTGTCAACAGGATAGCTACAAAAGACTTGCTGGGATTTTTACTTGGATTATGTTGAATCTATAGAACAAACTGGGAAAAAATTGACATCTTAACATTATTGAATGTTCCATTTCTTCCTTCCTTCCATTGCTTTACACCAAAAAAGAAACAAATGTAGTTTGAAATCAAAAAGAAAAACCATTCACGTAACATAAAAATGAAGCACTTAAGTATAAATATAACAAAATATGTTTACATAAGATTTAAAGGGTAGAAATCAAGAGTTTGTTCTCTGACCATGTGGGAACTAAAATAGAAATCAATAAAAGATACTTTATAAAACATCGCAGTTATGAAAATTAATCAACACACTCTAAATGGCCATGGGTTAAATAAGAAAAAAAGAAAAGCACAAAAGATACTAGACTTATACACAAGTAATACACCACAAATTATAATGTTAGAAGATGCACCTCAGTATCTGCTGTAAGATAATTTAAAGCATTTAACAATTATGCTTCAAAGGTAAAAATTACTAACACAACATATGATTCTAACTTATAAAACTAGGAAACAAAAAGAAAATGAGATAAGATTGGGGGAGAAGAAGTCATCTTCTTGGAGTGAGGTAAGAGGAACTAGCCCTCATCACTGGTAACACTGCCTGAGGGAGAACCTCACTGACTCCAGTGACTTTGATGATGGCCTGGCGTGCCAGCAGGGACAGAGTACCCACCTAACACCATGACACGAGAGCACATTGCTCTCTTCCCATGCTCCCCTACCCCAAGGGCACCCTTTTGACTTGCAGGGAGGAAATTCCATCTGAATAAGGTGAGTACAGACAGATGAGGGATTTTATGGGAGGGATAAATCTGCAGTCCCCACTGACTTTGAGTCTGGCCTGGAGGGTTGACAGAGGGTGAGGGGTGGAGTACCCACTTAGGCTTGCTCCCCATCCCTCATTCTATCAAGGTGCCTGCACTCAACTTGCCAAGGCAGAGAACTGACCAACTTCTACTGGGCAAGCAGCTGGCTCAGGGAACACTGTGGCTTTGTCTTCAGAGGGGAGAGGCTCGTGGGGCTGAGAATGGATCCTCTGTTCCCTGTGACTGTGGGTGCTCTGCTCGAAATGACTGAGAATTCTATGAATATGTGACAGGTGTGGGATGTGGCTGGGTCTTTGGGCAATCACTGTGTCTGGCTTCAGAGGCCCAGATTTCCTTGAGTGCCTGGGGTGAGTCATGGCAGAGGGTTCTCCAATCACACTAAGGAGCATGCAGATCTGTTGTGGAGTTCCTGTGCCTATGTGGGATGGGTGTGCAACCTGTGCGGGCTCACTCTGAATAGTTGGTTCAGTTTGTCAGAAGGAAATTAGGCTATGATCACGCCAGCCTATGCTATCATGCAGTTACCTCCAGCTGATGATAGCTGAGATATACCATGCAACTTGGGTGTCTCTCGGGCTCTTGTTCCACCCTCCAGCACTGGACAGAGCTCCCTGACTTCATCTAGCATATGCTTCTGAATATGCACTGAAGGACATAATCCACTAAGCCATAGAGTCACATTTCAATGATAAAATCCCTCAGAGGAGAAACCCAGCAAGTGTTTCTACAGCTGTCCACAAATAAATGTAGAAATATAAGAAACATGCACAGTGAAAACAATGACTCCCCAAAAGAAACACAACAAGTCACTATTAGAATGTGAATATGGAGATAATGATGACTTGCCTGAAAAGGAATTCAAAAGAATGATCATAAGATCACTCAAAAACATAGAGAAGCAACTACATGAGTTAAAGAAATCCATACATGACATGGATCAGAAATTCTGACAGGAGATTCAAACTGAAAATTAAAAATGAAGAATTCAATATATCAAGTAAAAATATAATGGAAAGCTTTGACAACAGACTCAGTGAGGCAGAAGAAAGAATATCCAAATTAGAAGATAACTCCTTGGATATATCTTTGACAGCAAAAAAGAAAAATTGTAAAAAACGAAAACAGTGTTTGTGATTTACGAGATATAATCAAACAAGCCAACATACATATCTTAAGAGTTCCTGAAGGTGTAGAATGAAATATTGGAGTAAAAAGGCCTACTCAGTGAAATAATAGCAGAAGAATTCCCTAATTTGGAGGATTAAATGGACATATAAATACAGGAAGCACATAGAACTCCAGGTGAAAATGACCAGAAAAGTTCTTCACCACCAAACATTAAAGTCAAACTTGCAAAAGTAAAACTTAAAGAAAAGATCCTAAAATATGCATGTGAGAAACATTGAATTACCTTCAAAGAATCTCCAATTAGAGTGGCAGCTGATTATCTCATCAGATACCCTTTAGGCTAGTAGAGAAATGAGAAATGTAGTCCAAGTCCTAAAAGGGAGAAAAAAAAAACAAACCTGTCAACCTGTCAGCCCAGAATACTATATCCAGCAAAGCTCTCATTTAATATGGAAGGTAAAATAAAGACTTTCCAAAACAAACAGAAATTGAATTTGTCACCACTCATCAGGTGTTACAAATAATATGTAAGTACGCATTACCCACAGAAATAGAGATGGTCAGCATCATGAAAGAATGTGAAGGAAGAAAATCTTTTAGTAAAGATACAAGAAAATCCAAAACAAACAAAAGGAATATTTGTGGAAAAATGTCCGAAGAGAATCATTACTTATCACTAATAACCTTGAGTGTAAATGGCTTAAATTCTTCAATTAAAATATACAGACTGGCTGAATGTATTAAATTCAAGACCCACCTATTTACTGCCTATAAGAAACACACTTGAGCACCAAAATTACACACAGGGAACAAGTGAAAGGATGAAAAAATATGTCCCATACTATCTGAAAGCAAAAAGGAGCAGGAGTAGACATCCTAATATCAGACAAAATAGATTTTAACACAAAAACTGTTAAAAAAGACAATAAAAAGAATTATATAGTGATTAAGAGATCAATTCAACAGGAATATATGACCATAATAAATGTATATGCACCCAATGCCAAGGCAATGGGGAGTTTCAACACCCATTGTCATCACTGTACAGATAACTACATAAAAAAATCAACAAAGAAACAACAGAACTAATCCAGATTATGGATCAAATGGACCTAATTTATATCTAGAGAGCATTTCATCCCACAGCTGTAGAATACATATTCTTTTCAGCAGTGCATGGAATTTTCACTAGGATAGACTATATGCTAGACTATAATGCAAATCTCAACAAATAAAAAAAAAAAAACCCTGAGATTATATCATATATCTTTTCTGACCACAATGGAATAAAGCTGGGAATTAACTATTTAAGGAACTCTAGAAAATATGCAAACACATGAGACTGAACAACATATTTCCGAGTGAACAGTGGGTTATAGAAGAAATCAAAATGGAAATAAAAAATTCTTAGAAATGAATGAAGAAGACTTCACAAAATATCAAAACTTAAGGGATACAGCAAAAGCAATGTTAATAGGAAAGTTTTAGCAATTAGTGCCTATGTCAATAAATTGGAAAGACATTGAATAATTGATCTAACAAGGTATCTCAAAGATCTAGAAAAATAAAAACCAAATCAAAAATTAGTAGGAGGAAAGAAATAATTAAAATTAGAGAAGAAAAAAACACAACTGAAACAAAATAAAGATACAAAGGATCAATTAAATGAAGAGGTGGCTTTTTGAAAATAATAATAATAAAAAAAGATACACCATTGACCCAAGTAATAAGAAAGAGCGAGGAAAGGAAGGAAGGAGGGAGGAGAGGGAGAGAGAGGGAGAGAGAGAGAAAGACCTAAAGGAGATGGATACAACTGAAATAAAAAGAATTATCAGGAATTACTAGAAATAGATATATGCTAACAAATTGGAAAAACTAGAAGAAATGGGGAGATTTCTTCTTTCTGAACTACTAATTCCAATACTTCCTCCCAAACTCCTTCTATGAGGCTAGCATCGCCTTAATTCCAGAACCAGAAGGGAAACAACAAAGAAAAAGAACTATAGATCAATATCACTGATGAACATAGCCACAGAAATTCTCAGGAAAATACTAGCCAATCAAGTTCAACAACACATCAGAAAGATCATTCATCCAGATCAACTAGGATTAATCCCTGGTATGCAGGGAAGGTTCAACATATGCAAATCAGTACATATGATGCATTGCATAAACAAATTAAAAAATAAAATCAAATTATCTCAATAAATGCAGAGAAAGTATTTGATTAACTATAACATCTATTCCTGCTGTAAATGTTAAACAAATTGGGTATAAATGGAACATACCTCAACAGAATCAAGACAATAGACAGCAAACCTATAACCAGCCTCATATTAAATGGGGAAAAGCTGGGAGCATTTCCACTAACATCTGGAACCAGACAAGGATGCCCACTCTCAACATAAGCATTTGATATAGTTCTGGAAATTTTAGCCAGAGTCATTAGAAAAAAAGAGAAATCAGAGGTATACAAATGATAAAGGAGGACATAAAATTATCCCTGTTTGCAGATGATATGATCATATACATAGGGTAACCAAAAAATTCCATTAAGAAATTACTGGAACTCGCTAAAGAATTTGGTAATGATGCAAGATACAAAATCAACACAAAAAAATCAATAGATTTTGTATACACAAAAAACCATAGCTGAGAAAGCTTGTAAGATCTGTCCTACTCACAATAGCTATAAAATATTTAAATACCTTGAGTTAAATTAAACCAAGGATATTAAAGATGCCTAAAATGAGAATTAAATAATATTAAGGAAGGAAATAGAAGACACAAAGATTGGAAAAATCTTCCAGGTTCATGGATTAGAAGAATTAATATATCAAAATGTCCACACTACCCAAAGTAATTTACAGATTTAGCATGATCCCAATCAAAATATCAAAGATGTTCTTTGATCTGGAAAAAAATTACCCTAAAATTCATATGGAATCACAAAAGATCCTGAGTACCTAAAGCAATCTTAAACAATAAAAATAAAGCTGGAGTCATCACAATACCAGCTTTTAAGACATATTACAGAGCAGTTATAATCAAAACAGATTGGTACTGGCACAAGAATAGACATGCCAATCAGTGGAATCCATAGGACACCCCAGAAGTTAATGTACCCATCTACAATCAACTAAACTTTGACAAATGAGCTAAATCATTCCCTGGACAGAGCACAGTCTCTTCAACAAATTGTGTTCACCAAATTGGACATCTGTATACGAAGTATCAAAGAGGACCCCTATCTTACATCCAATACAAAAATCACCTCACAGTGGATCAGGGATCTAAATCTAAGACCTAAAACCACCTAATTACTAGAGGAAAACAGGAAAAACACAGCAAGATATTGACATAGGGAAAGACTACTTCGATAGGACCCTAGAAGCACAGGCAATAGAGGAAAAAATAGACAAATCAGATTATATCAAGCAAAGAACTTCTGCAAAGTAAAGAGAACACTCAACAAACAGCCAACAGACAGAACTGGAGAAATTATTTGCAAATTATATATCTGATAAAGGATTAATATCCAGGATATAGAATGAGCCCATAAAACTGAACAATAACAAAAACAATTCAGTTAAGAAAACGGGCTAAGGTGATCTGAAGATATGAACAGGCACTTCTCAAAGGATGAAACATAAGTGGCCTGCAGACAAAAGAAAAGATGTTCAGGATCACTATCCATCAGGGAAATGCAAATACACACCACAATGAGGTTTAACCTCAACCCAGTTTAAATGACTATCATCCAGAAGTCAAAAAATAACAAATTCTAGTGAAGACGTGGGGGAAGAAATACCCTAATACACTGCTGGTGAGAATGTAAACTAGTACAGCCATTATAGAAATAGTAGGGGATCCCTCAGACATCTGAAAATAGGTCTACCATATTACCTAGCCATTCTAGCCCTGGAAATTTACCCCAAAGAAATGGAATCAGCATATTAAAGAGATATCTGGACTCCATGTTTATAGCAGTTCAATTCACAAATAGCAAAGGTAAGGAATCAAGCCAGATGTCTATCAACTGATGATCAGATGAAGAAATTGTTGTATTTAAGCATGATAGAATACTACTCAGCCATAAAAAGAAGAAAATCCTGTATTTAGCAATGAAATGGATTCAACTGAAGACCATTTACTTAGTAAAATAAGCTAGTCCCCAGAAGACAAATAGATGATCTCCCTGATTTGTGGACAGAGTCCACAAATGTGGAATCTGTCTAATAGACAGAGTTCAAAAAGTAATGTGTATGAGAATTGTCATTTTGAAATTTGTTTATAGCCCTTGTCTATACTCTTGAGGAACAGTGATTTTTCAATTTACTACTTGTTCAATTCTTTTCAGTGGAAGCTTAAGCTTGTGATTATAAAGTAAATTGAAAAATATGTCATTGTTAAAATTAAAAGAAAATATGAAAGAAAGAGAGAGGATGGGAGTAAGGAAGAGTAGAGTGGGAAGTATCATTGTGCTCTTAAAACTATAAATATGAAATACATGAAATGTATTCCTTCATATAAATAGAGAAGATCTTCTGACCTCTACCCTAACGTAGAGGGCAGGTACCAAAAGGTCTCTCCTGGCTGGTGCTGTGGCTCAATAGACTAATCCTCCGCCTGTGGCGCTGGCACACCAGGTTCTAGTCCTGGTCGGGACGCTGGATTCTGTCCCGGTTGTTCCTCTTCCAGTCCAGCTCTCTGCTGTGGCCCAGGAAGGCAGTGGAGGATGGCCCAAGTCCTTGGGACCTGCACTCACATGGGAGACCAGGAGGAAGGACCTGGCTCCTGGCCTCAGATCAGCACAGTATGCTGGCCACAGTGCACCGGCCACAGTGGCCATAGTGGGGTGAACCAACGGCAAAGGAAGACCTTTCTCTCTGTCTCTCTCTCTCACTGTCCACTCTGTCTGTCAAAAAAAAAAAAAAAAAAAGATAAAATAAAAGGTCTCTCCTATCATTGGCACCCAGCTCCCAGTTTGAGTGGACTTCCCACCCCAGGCTGGTCCTCTTCAAACAACTACATCCTCTTGGCACTAGGAAGCACTGTTCTTGAAAACAACCTGATGTAAGTAAAGCACTTCATCTTTGCTAGCTGGCTGAGAAAGATCACTTTCCTGTCTCTTCTTTCTCAGCTGCTTATCTCAAAATCCGTTTGTTAGACAGGTAGGTGATAGCTTCATCCTGTTTCCCATATAAACCGAGGCCAATTGATAAAATACCACCTTGTCCTAACACTGGACCCTGGGACACCTTTGGAGGAGAGTTCTGGACCTATTTGCATGCTTTGTTGTCACACACAAAAAAGCAAGATGTTAAAAATAAATAAATAAATAAGAGTAGGCAAAGGACTTAAAAAAGAGAGAGAGATAAGATTGGACATCACTGAAATTAAAAAATGAACAAACGGCAGAGGACATTAACCAAACAGAAAACTGACGCTTGGAAAGACAAAACATTTTTTTTTCCCCTAAAGATTTACTTAGTACTTGAAAGGCATTCTGAGAGAGAAAAGGAGAGAGACCGAAACGGAGACAAAGACAAAGAGAGAGATACTTGATCTACTTGTTCACTCCCCAAATTTCACAACAGCTGGATGCTCTGGGCTACCCTGAAGCCAGGAGTCAGGAGCCAGCCATTCCATCCTGGTCTCCAACATGGTGGCAGAGGCCCAAACAGTTGAGTCATCTTCCACTGTCTTCCCAAGTGCATTAGCAAGAAGCTGAATCAGAAGTGGAGTATCCGGGAATGCAACCAATACCGCAGTATTGAATGCAGATGTTGAAAGCAGTGGCTCAGCCTGCTGCATCACAATTGTGGCTCATAACCAAATCTTTAATCCTCTGGGACGATAAAAGCTACAAATTACCAAAATAAAGGATGAGACTAGGAGCATCAACATTAACAGGAAAATAAGAAAAATGACAAATGAGTTTGTGTGAATATATTCACCAATTTGGATGAAATTGAGTAATTGTTCCAAAGACATATTTATCAAAACAAGGGGGACTGGAAATTTGGATATCATTATGTTTAAAAAAAATCCAATCCTAAATGTGCAGGTTTCCCAAAAGATAACTCTAGGAATATTTGACTTAGTGAATTCTAAACATTTAAGGAAGTGATTATTTATATCAGGAAATAGAAAAGATTATTTTGATCTTATAATAATAACACATGTTTATCTGATTCCAAACCCAGACAAGGTTATTTATTTATTTATTTATTTATTTTTGACAGGCAGAGTTAGACAGTGAGAGAGACAGAGAGAAAGGTCTTCCTTTAGCTGGTTCACTCCCCAAATGGCCTCTATGGCCTGCCTGCGCCGATCTGAAACCAGGAGCCAGGTGCCTCCTCCTGGTCTCCCATTCGGGCGCAGGGACCCAAGCACTTGAGCCATCCTCCACGGCCTTCCTCGGCCACAGCAGAGAGTTGGACTGGAAGAGGAGCAAATGGGACAGAATCAGGCGCCCCAATGGGGTCTAGAATCTGGGGTGCTGGTGCCACAGGCAGAGGATTAGCCAAGTGAGCTGCGTGCTGGCCAAGACAAGGTTATTTAAGTAGAGAAAATTACTGACCCGAATTGCATATGGACCTTATGAATAAATGCAATCTTTCTCTAAAAATTATCAGCAAAGTGGATGCTATATAAAAATGCATTACATGGAAATGTAGATTCTCTGAGACTATAGCAATGACCTAATGCAAAAAATATAGAAAATCATTTAATATAATTACCCACAGTAGTAGAGAAAACTACCACACTTATTTTAGTTCCCTAAAAATATGACAAACTCAGTATCCACTCGGGGAAAACACCATTCACCAAATTATAAATAGACAGACAAAACTGCAAGTTTAGAAAGTGATTAAAAACTTCTGGATATTCAAGTTCCTCAGTCCCTGTCACCTAAATGGAGAACAAAGTTGAGCTCCAAACCCAGCCCTGAATATTGCTTGTGTTTAGGATTGAACTAGTGGATAAAAGATCTCTTTTTCTGTGGCTATCTTTCTCTGACTTTCAAATAAAATGCAAAGAAAAATTTTAATTAAAAATTCAAGTTATTATAATACTCAATTTGATATAGTGTATAGTCAACCCCCCCCCCCATTAAATCAGGAACATAGCAAAGAATGTTCCTCTCACTTTTTAATTCAATATCATAAAAACTTATTGGCCACAATATTAGGTCAAGGAAAAGAAATAAGAGATGTAGAGATGAGAAAGAAAAAAAATAAACAGACTATCTCTGTCCCAGGAATGTTGTATATGTAGGGAATCCTAAAAAAAATTTACCAAATAATACCTGCGAGGACTGAAAAGTGAATTTACCAATATTGCCAGACAGAAAGTCAACACTAAAAAATTCATTTTCATCTCTTAATTGTGTGAGTTAACAATTGGGTAAAAAAGCTGAAGAAGTCTAGAAAAAGCCTACTACACATAGTCAGTGAACCCAGCAACAATTGAGCTCCTTACGTGGTGTGGTCTGAATGTCTGTGTTCCTTCCAAAGTCATATCCCGAGAGCAAATCAGCAATGAGGCTGGATTAGGAGGTGGGCCTTGCTGGGGATGATGAGGTCATGATGACGGAAGTGTTGTAAATGGAGTAAGTGTCCTTACACATGGGCTCCAGAGAGCTGCACTGCCCTTTCTGTCACAGTTAGAATGTGTGCTCTGTGAGCTGGTACATGAGCTGGTACCAGACATGAGATCTGAGGGTACCTTAGTCATGGACTTCCTGGTCTCTGAACTCTGAGAAAGAATTTTCTGTTCATAAGCTACCCAGTTTATGAAATTTTGGTATACCCACTCAAATGGACTAAGACACAGGACAACATTCAAAGTAAGTTGAATGTCTATATATACTAGCTATGATCAATTAGAACGCAGAAATGAGAGAGAAATATAAAAAGTCCCTCCTAAAGAGACAGCTTATACATGAATTAAAAAAACATTATAGTATGAATATTTCAATTACCCCAAATTGATTTATTTATATATTCAATGCAGTTCCACGATCTGACCTAAATTTATAAGAACATCAAAATGCACAAGGGTTACATGTTAATCTAAAATTTAAAAAAAAGAACATCACTTTGTAAAATTTATATAGAAACAAAGTACAGGGCTGGCACTGTGGCTCACTTGGCTAATCATCCGCCTGCGGTGATGGCATCCCATATGGGAGCCGGGTTCTAGTCCCGGTTGCTCCTCTTCCAGTCCAGCTCTCTGCTGTGGCCCGGGAAGGCAGTGGAGGATGGCCCAAGTGCTTGGGGCCCTGCACCCGCTTGGGAGACCAGGGAGAAGCACCTGGCTCCTGGCTTTGGATTGGCGCAGCATGGCCATAGCAGCCATTTGGGGGGTGAACCAACAGAAGGAAGACCTTTTTCTCTGTCTCATTGTCTAACTCTATCTGTCAAATAAAAGAAAAACAAAGAAACAAAGCAAAATGATTTTGAGATAAGACAGGTTTCAAGGGCTTATTCTGAGGAACTTCAGTATTAACTATAAATCAGGCTAATGTGGGGCTGGCGCTGTGGCGCAGCGGGTTAACGCCCTGGCCTGAAGTGCCGGCATCCCATATGGGTGCTGGTTCTAGTCCCGGCTGCTCCTCTTCTGATCCAGCTCTCTGCTATAGCCTGGGAAAGCAGTAGAAGATGTCCCAAGTTCTTGGGCCCCTGCACCCGTGTGGGAGACCTGGAAGAAGCTCCTGGCTCTGGGCTTCGAAGCGGTGCAGCTCCAGCCTTTGCGGCCACCTGGGGAGTGAACCAGTGGATGGAAGACCTCTCTCTCTCTCTCTCTCTCTCTCTCTCTCTCTCTCTGTGTAACTCTGACATTCAAATAAATAAATCTTTAATAAATAAATAAATAAATCTAATGTGATATTGCTGGAAGAATAGAGCACAAGTGAATGGAATAAGATAAAAAGTTAAAAAAAAAAAGCAAATCTATAAGCCACAAATGTAGCCAAAGAAAATAAATGGGAAACAATGAAATATTCTCAACATATGATGCTGGTACAACTGTGCTCCTGGCTTTTGCTTTTAAAGAATGTTGGCTTATAACTCCCAACATGTGAAATAGTAGAATTTTATAGAGTTAAGAGAAGAGCAAAATCTGAATGTTTTTGTAGGAAAAATGTACAAGTATCTTCCTGATGTCATTTGTGGAGACTCAAAAGTATCTCTGAATATTTTGCTGTTGTAAATCAAATATCATATTGTTTTATAAAAAGAATAGCAGGTTGGAACTTCCACAATGTTTGCAAACACATAACTTCTTCAAAGATATGCATAAAACTTTTCCGGCAAGATGGCGGAATAGGAAGGGAGCACACTGATAGTCTGGGGAGAGATAGCTTAATAAAAGTGGAGATACTGCAGGTTCAAGGAAGAGTAGGGGAGGAAACAGCAGAAGAAACTCTTCCGGAACACGTGACTCACAGCGGACCTGCGTGGAGAGCATGGGAGCCCACAGTTCGGGACATCAGCGGCAGACTCAACACACCAGCGCTGGAACGCGAGGTGAGCCGAACCTCAATAGCCCGAGACACCGGCAGGCAAGCGGAGAGAGGAGACTAGAGGGAACGACCCCCGGGGGGGGAAGTTCACAAGGCTAACTGGAAGAGAGAGAGAGAGAGAAAAAAGGGTGACTAGTACGGACACGGGTTTCTCTCTCTCCGCTCACCTCTCAAGGGCGAGCAAGACAAAGAGCAGGCGCCATCTTGGACATACGTCATAAGCAGAGCGACCTCAGGTCTGCACCGGCCCTGAGCCTAGCAGAAAAACCTGACTCTGGGCGGGGCGAATTAAAAGGAGATTAGGAGCTAGTAAATTTGTGGTGCTACTGAACTGAGACTGTGAAAAAAGAGACGGTGGGGGAGAGAACTCACGGAATTCACGTGAGCACTCTCCAGAGACGCTACAATTCCGTAACTTTGGCAACCCAGTGGGAGGCTGAAGGAGAATTTGAGCCCACTCTGAGGGCCGAACAGATTCCCTGTGGGGATCTTGGGAAAGAGCTTCCAATCTCTGGCTCCTGTGGGTATATCATTTGCCTGCTAACTACCTCCAACTTCGTTCAGCTGTGCGGAATTACTTCCCTTTTGAATCAAAAAAAAAAAGAGAGAGAGATTTACCACGCCTAACCTGGGAGTGTCACCTTTGGCACACCAAACAGAGCTCTCAGGCCACACCCATCTCAAGCCCTAAGGCTCCATCAAAAACAGATAGTCCACTTAATCTAGAGTCATAGTATAACAAGAAAAAGCACCACAGTGAAGAAACCAAATATCTCCAATATGCCAAATAGCAAACGCAAAAACCGAGGTAATAAAAACAAGGAAGTCACCATGACGCCCTCAAATGAAAAAGACACCCCAATTCAAGATTATGAAGATGATGACATAGAAGAAATGCAAGAAGCAGATCTCAAAAAATTGATAAGAACATTAAGAAGTTCTCAAAAACAAATTCTGGAACTACACAAGTCCTTAATGGACAAGATAGAAAATCTCTCTCGTGAAAATGAAATATTAAGGAGGAATCAAAATGAAACGAAACAACTAGTACAACAGGAAACTGTGATAGTGACTGAAGTGAAGAATTCAATAGATCAAATGAAAAACACAATAGAGAGCCTTACAAACAGAATGGGTGAAGCAGAAGAGAGAATATCGGACTTAGAAGACAGAGAACAGGAAAGGATACAGTCAGACCAAAGAAAAGAAGAGGAAATTAGAAATCTGAAACATATTGTCGGGAATCTTCAGGATACTATTAAAAAACCCAACATTCAGGTTCTAGGAGTTCCTGAAGGCATGGAGAGGGAGAAAGGATTAGAAGGCCTTTTTAGTGAGATATTAGCAGAAAATTTCCCAGGTTTGGAGAAGGACAGAGAAATCCTAGTACAGGAAGCCCACAGAACCCCTAATAAACACGACCAAAAGAGATCCTCACCACGACACGTTGTAATTAAACTCTCCACAGTGAAACATAAAGAAAAGATCCTAAAATGTGCAAGAGAGAAACGTCAGATTACTCTCAGAGGATCTCCAATCAGACTCACAGCTGACTTCTCATCAGAAACTCTAAAAGCTAGGAGGGAATGGCGAGATATAGCCCAGGTACTAAGAGAGAACAACTGCCAGCCCAGAATATTATATCCTGCTAAGCTATCATTTGTGAATGAAGGTGAAATAAAGACTTTTCATTGCAAACAGAAATTGAAAGAATTTGTTGCCACTCGTCCAGCCCTGCAAAAGATGCTTAAAGATGTGTTACACACAGAAACACAGAAACACGGTCATCAATATGAAAGAAGGTAAAGGAAGGAAACCAAGGAAGGAAACCTCACAGCAAAAGATCACAGGGAATTCAAAGCATATATTAGAACTTATCTTTGGCAAATGGCAGGGCAAAGTTACCACTTATCATTAGTCACTTTGAACGTGAATGGCCTGAACTGTCCAGTTAAAAGACACCGATTGGCTGATTGGGTTAAGGAACAAAACCCATCTATTTGCTGCTTACAAGAAACACATCTTTCCAACAAAGATCCATACAGACTGAAAGTGAAAGGCTGGAAAAAGATATACCATGCCAACAGAAATGAAAAAAGAGCGGGCGTAGCCATCTTAATATCGGACAACATAAACTTTACCACAAAAACTGTTAAGAGAGACAAAGAGGGACACTATATCATGATTAAGGGATCAATTCAACAGGAAGATATAACAAATATCAATGTATATGCACCTAACTACAGGGCACCAGTTTATCTAAAAGATTTATTAACGGACTTAAAGGGAGACTTAGACCCCAATACAGTAGTACTGGGGGACTTCAATACTCCACTCTCAGAAATGGACAGATCATCGGTCAGAAGATCAACAAGGATACAGTAGATTTAAACGACACTATAGCCCAAATGGATCTAACAGATATATACAGAACTTTCAATTCTACAGCTAAAGATTTTACATTCTTCTCAGCAGTACATGGAAGCTTCTCTAGGATTGACCACATACTAGGCCATAAAGCGAGTCTCAGCAAATTCAAAAGAATTAGAATCATACCATGCAGCTTCTCAGACCATAAAGGAATGAAGTTGGAAATTACCAACTCAGGAATCCCTAGAGCATACGCAAACACATGGAGATTGAACAACATGCTCCTGAATCAACAATGGGTCATAGAAGAAATCAAAAGAGAAATCAAAAACTTTCTGGAAGTAAATGAGGATAACAGCACAACATACCAAAACTTATGGGACACAGCAAAAGCAGTGTTAAGAGGAAAGTTTATATCAATAGGTGCCTACATCAAGAAATTGGAAAGACACCAAATAGATGAGCTTTCAATTCACCTCAAGGATCTAGAAAACCTACAGCAAATCAGACCCAAATCTAGTAGGAGAAGAGAAATAATTAAAATCAGAGAAGAAATCAACAGGATTGAATCAAGAAAAACATTACAAAAAATCAGCCAAACGAAGAGCTGGTTTTTTGAAAAAATAAACAAAATTGACACCCCATTGGCCCAACTAACTAAAAAAAGAAGAGAAAAGACCCAAATCAATAAAATCAGAGATGAAAAAGGAAACGTAACAACAGACACCACAGAAATAAAAAGAATCATCAGAAATTACTACAAGGACTTGTATGCCAGCAAACAGGGAAACCTATCAGAAATGGATAGATTCCTGGACACATGCAACCTGCCTAAATTGAACCAGGAAGACATCGAAAACCTAAACAGACCCATAACTGAGACAGAAATTGAAACAGTAATAAAGGCCCTCCCAACAAAGAAAAGCCCAGGACCAGATGGATTCACTGCTGAATTCTACCAGACATTTAAAGAACTAACTCCAATTCTTCTCAAACTATTCAGAACAATCGAAGAAGAGGGAATCCTCCCAAATTCTTTCTATGAAGCCAGCATCACCTTAATTCCTAAGCCGGAAAAAGATGCAGCACTGAAAGAGAATTACAGACCAATATCCCTGATGAACATAGATGCAAAAATCCTCAATAAAATTCTCGCCAATAGAATGCAACAACACATCAGAAAGATCATCCACCCAGACCAAGTGGGATTCATCCCTGGTATGCAGGGATGGTTTAATGTGCGCAAGACAATCAATGTGATACACCACATTAACAGACTGCAGAAGAAAAACCATATGATTATCTCAATAGATGCCGAGAAAGCATTTGATAAAATACAACACCCGTTCATGATGAAAACTCTAAGCAAACTGGGTTTGGAAGGAACATTCCTCAATACAATCAAAGCAATCTATGAAAAACCCACAGCCAACATCCTATTGAATGGGGAAAAGTTGGAAGCATTTCCACTGAGATCTGGAACCAGACAGGGATGCCCACTCTCACCACTGCTATTCAATATAGTTCTGGAGGTTCTAGCCAGAGCTATTAGGCAAGAAAAAGAAATTAAAGGGATACAAATTGGGAAGGAAGAGCTCAAACTATCCCTCTTTGCAGATGACATGATTCTTTATTTAGAGGACCCAAAGAACTCTACTAAGAGACTATTGGAACTCATAGAAGAGTTTGGCAAAGTAGCAGGGTATAAAATCAATGCACAAAAATCAACAGCCTTTGTATACACAGACAATGCCATGGCTGAGGAAGAACTTCTAAGATCAATCCCATTCACAATAGCTACAAAAACAATCAAATACCTTGGAATAAACTTAACCAAGGACGTTAAAGATCTCTACGATGAAAATTACAAAACCTTAAAGAAAGAAATAGAAGAGGATACCAAAAAATGGAAAAATCTTCCATGCTCATGGATTGGAAGAATCAATATCATCAAAATGTCCATTCTCCCAAAAGCAATTTACAGATTCAATGCAATACCAATCAAGATACCGAAGACCTTCTTCTCAGATCTGGAAAAAATGGTGCTGAAATTTATATGGAGGCACAAGAGACCTCGAATAGCTAAAGCAATCTTGTACAACAAAAACAAAGCCGGAGGCATCACAATACCAGATTTCAGGACATACTACAGGGCAGTTGTAATTAAAACAGCATGGTACTGGTACAGAAACAGATGGATAGACCAATGGAACAGAATAGAAACACCAGAAATCAACCCAAACATCTACAGCCAACTTATATTTGATCAAGGATCTAAAACTAATTCCTGGAGCAAGGACAGTCTATTCAATAAATGGTGCTGGGAAAATTGGATTTCCACGTGCAGAATCATGAAGCAAGACCCCTACCTTACACCTTACACAAAAATCCACTCCACATGGATTAAAGACCTAAATCTACGACCTGACACCATCAAGTTATTAGAGAACATTGGAGAAACCCTTCAAGATATTGGCACAGGCAAAGAATTTCTGGAAAAGACCCGGGAGGCACAGGCAGTCAAAGCCAAAATCAACTATTGGGATTGCATCAAATTGAGAAGTTTCTGTACTGCAAAAGAAACAGTCAGGAGAGTGAAAAGACAACCGACAGAATGGGAAAAAATATTTGCAAACTATGCAACAGACAAAGGGTTAATAACCAGAATCTACAAAGAGATCAAGAAACTCCACAAAAACAAAACCAACAACCCACTTAAGAGATGGGCCAAGGACCTCAATAGACATTTTTCAAAAGAGGAAATCCAAATGGCCAACAGGCACATGAAAAAATGTTCAAGGTCATTAGCAATCAGGGAAATGCAAATCAAAACCACAATGAGGTTTCACCTCACCCCGGTTAGAATGGCTCACATGCAGAAATCTACCAACAACAGATGCTGGCGAGGATGTGGGGAAAAAGGGACACTAACCCACTGTTGGTGGGAATGCAAACTGGTCAAGCCACTATGGAAGTCAGTCTGGAGATTCCTCAGAAACCTGAAGATAACCCTACCGTTCGACCCAGCCATCCCACTCCTTGGAATTTACCCAAAGGAATTTAAATTGGTAAACAAAAAAGAGGTCTGCACCCTAATGTTTATTGCAGCTCAATTCACAATAGCTAAGACCTGGAACCAACCTAAATGCCCATCAACGATAGACTGGATAAAGAAATTATGGGATATGTACTCTTTAGAATACTATACCGCAGTAAGAAACAACGAAATCCAGTCATTTGCAACAAAATGGAGGAATCTGGAACACATCATGCTGAGTGAAATAAGCCAGTCCCAAAGGGACAAATACCATATGTTCTCCCTGATCGGTGACGACTGACTGAACACCAAGAGGGAAACCTGTTGGAGTGAGGTGGACACTATGGGAAATGGTGGCTTGATCAGCATAGCCCTGACTGTTAATGAACAACTAAATACATTATCCCTCTTAGTAGTTTTTTTTATCTGTTCTACTTAATATGACTGGTTTAGATCTGAAATTGATGCACAGTTATTCTTAAGTGTTGAAAATTAACTGAAATGTGATCCCTGTTGAACCTGGTGGTGGGAATGGGAGAGGGAAGAGATGTATAATTTGGGACATGCTCAGGCTGACTTGCCCCAAGTGTTGGAGTTGGAAGCATACCAGGGGATTCCAATTCAATCCCATCGAGGTGGCATGTACCAATGCCATCTCACTGTTCCAGGTGATCAGTTTCAGTTCACAGTTGGTCATGGTGAAGGGACTGGGAGTCAAAGGGAGCACATAGACAAGTCTAGTACCTGCTAACGCTAACTGATGGAGTAAATAAAGGGGAGAGTGATCCAACATGGGAAGTGAGAATCTCAGCAGACTCATAGAATGGCAGATGTCCTAAATAGCACTCTGGCCTCAGAATCAGCCCTAAAGGCATTCGGAGCTGGCTGAAAAGCTCATGAGAGTATTTCAGGCATGGAAAGCCAAGACACTCTGGCAAAAGATCTCTGCGAGTGAGATCCCAGTGGAAAGAACAGGTCTTCAAAGAAGGAGGTACCTTTCTCTGAAGGGAGGAGAGAACCTCCACTTTGACTATGAGCTTGTCTAAACAAGATAAGAATCAGAGAACTCAGAGGGCTTCCATAGCCTTGGAAACTCATGACTGGAGCATAGGGAGATTACTGATGCCATAGACAGGAGTGTCAATTGGTAAAGTCAACAACAGGAGTCACTGTGCACTTACTCCTCATGTAGGATCCCTATCCTTAATGTGCTGTACATTGAGATTTAATGCTATAACGAGTACTCAAACAATATATTTCACTTTGTGTTTCTATGGGGGTGCAAACTGTTGAAATCCTTACTTAATGCATACTAAACTGATCCTCTGTAAAAAAAAAAAAAAAAAAAAAAAAAAAAGAAGAAATTATCAATTCCCAACTTGACTCTCACTGGGATTAAACATGACAATAGGTCTGCTCTGATTTCATCATCATTTTAAAAAATCATCTATTATTTTTCACTTTATGTTTCTGTGTGGGAGCAAACTGTTGAAATCCATACTTAATGTATACTAAGCTGATCTTCTGTATATTAAGATAATCGAAAATGAATCTTGATGTGAATGGAAGGGGAGAGGGAGTGGGAAAGGGGAGGGTTGTGGGTGGGAGGGACGGTATGGGGGGAAAGCCATTGTAATCCATAAGTCATACTTTGGAAATTTATATGCATTAAATAAAAGTTTAAAAAAAAAAGATATGCATAAAATACAATCGCAGGAAATGCTTTATAAAAAGCATAGAGCATCTAATAGGAAAAATATGAATATTTGTTTGACAATGTGTAATTATACTATATAAAATGCAATTTTAGAAGACAGCAGAGATTATTTTAAAATTTGATTTCTGAACTTATAAATAAAGGATTCAGTGAATTAAAGGAACTCTGATAAAATTTGATCAGCTATTACATGAGTAAAATACTAGTGAATCAAAAGAATGATCAATTATGGATTTCTAAATCAAAATTAAGAAAACTAGGCATTAAAAATTTGTTGAAATCCGTTAGGATGGAAGAACTGCCATGGGGAAAAGGGGTGATATTATTTAATTAATGTCTGGACACACACACAAGAAGAAGGAAGTAACAATGTGTCTAAAGTTGCAGCATTTTAAAATACTAAACAAATCAAGCCAAACTAAATCAATCAAGCAATTAAAAAGTGAACCAGAAAACAGTTTTCTTTTTTATTTTTTAAAAAGATTTTTATATGTTTATTTAAGAGGTAGAGGTACAGACAGAGAGTAAGATCTTCCAACTACTGGTTCATGCCCTAAATGGCTGCAATGGCCGGAGTTTGGCCAATCCAAAGCCAGGAGCTTCTTCCAGGTCCCATGTAGGTGCAGAGGCCCAAGGACTTGGGAGATCTTCTACTGCTTTCCCAGGCCATAGCAGGGAGCTGTATTGGAAGAGGAGCAGCAGGGATATGATGTGGTGCCCATATGGGATGCTGGTGCCACAATTGGAGGCTTTACCCGCTATACCACAGTGCCGGCCTCAAGAATATAGTTCACAATTTAGTAAGTCAAGGCTTTTTTTGGTGTACTATGAATGGCAATGGGCAGAAAATATATCTTTGGTAACAGAAAGCTTATATTCTAATGAAAGAGATTAAAAATACTCATAAAAAGAAAGGTGTGTCAAATGGCACATGACTGGTACTCCCTGATGTGTATGTAAAGTGCTACTGCTTTTAGGAAATATTTTTTTGAGCTATGATGACTGAGAAATCCTGTTAAATATAAATAAAAATAATAATATAAAACTGAGTTTACAGCTACCAAGTTTCTCTCTTCCTTAAGGAGTAAATTTACTTCAGTGGCAAATCTTGACTCATAACCCACTGCAGGTAGGCTTCAGACTGCTAACCAAACCCAGGGACCAGCACCTGTGTTTGGACATTTGCTCTCCACATGGCAATGGACTTGGTTCTTTAAATCTACTCCAACAAAGCAATGCATGTACTCAGGAATGCAGAAGGTCTCGTTACACAGAGAAGTTTTTCTTAGAAACGTAAAAGGAATATACAGTTTTGTTTAGTACAGAAATAGCTAAATTATTCATACTACAGATTAATTTTATTCTCTTCAGTTTGCAACGGACATGGAAATTATGCTAGAATAGAAGGCAGTAAAACAGAATTACAGGGTTATCTCTTTCATCAAAAAGTAGTCTGAATTTCTGACAGTCACTTCACCTCTGCATGATAGTTTATTTTTCTTAAAAAAAAAGGAAAGAAAACAACAACCTCTGATTGTTATAACAAAGATTTAAATAAGATAAACACAAAAAATAAGTATATGTTTAGAATTCCTAGTACATACCAAAAAAATATTCCTCAACAGCAAATGAGGCAATTTTGAGGTTTAATGCTTTTTATCTTATTGGTTCTAAGTGCAAAAGAAGTAAACTAATTATTCCTATTTCTTCTGATTGGTATTATAACACCAACATTGATGAATAACTTTCAGTAGTAATATATGTGAGTATAATACTAAACATATTGCTAAAAACAAGTTGGTTGTGTATCAGAATTTACCTTCTGTATATATAGAGCAAAATCTCTATCTTGGAAGCTTCTAGTCTTCTGTAATGAACATACTTGCAATACTGCTTTATTGAAATGATGTTAAATGTAACTTCTATTTCAACAGTTTTTGTAATGATTGTTTACAGCCCTTGTCTCTAGGGTTCAGCAACAGTGTTTTTTTTTTTGTTTTTTCTTCCTTCTTACAATTTTTTGTAACCCTTAGTATAGGGTTAATCTAAAATGAAAATAGATTACTGTAAAAATTAAGGGAGGGAATAAGAGAGGAAGGGGAAGGAAGGGTGGGAATGTGGGCAACAAGGAGGGTAGGATGGGAAGTAGCATCACATTCCTAAGTTTCTACATATGAAATAAATCAAATTTATTTTCTTTAAATAAAAAATAAAAAGTTCTAGGAAAATTTTCATTAATTCAATTAATCCACAAATTTTGAAGTGCTCTGTATAATTACAATTCAAAAATCTACAAAGTATAAAACTGTGTGGCTGTCATGTTTTTTGGCATAGGAAATGTCATAAACATTGTCTTCACTGACTTATACCATCTACAAGATAATATATCCGTCTGTTATCACTTTATAATCACTGTCATGAATCCCACATCATGTGACATTAATATTCATGTTCTCAAGAAAAAATATTATATATGTGTATGAAGAAATTATGGCAAAATGTTAATTTTACCATGTGATTAAATTTTTAAAAAATCATCTTATATTGGCACCAAGATATTAGGGAAGGATAAAGTTATAATTTCTTCAGATACTTAATATACCCAGGTATATATTTTTAATTTTATGGATAATGTTTTCAATACAAAAATATTATTTCTATTTGTGATAATCTTAGTTCTATAACACACCAATATTGGGAGCCAGTATTTGCTGGAGAGAGAGAGATTCTTATCAATAATATGAGAAGCCTAATTTAGAGTACATAGTTTAGTAAGGTTAGTTACATCATTAACAGAGTTTTCTATGAAGATGTAGAATTTTTAAAAACCTTTAACCTGTATCTTCTGTTTCATGTAATAGCTCACAGAAGAATCCCAGGCAAACCTCACAATAATAAGGGGAAAAGGATAATGGATTTCATTTTGCTAAGCCGGCCAGTTCTATCCATGCATGTAAAATGAGAGTTGAATTTTTTGGATTTGAAACACCCCATCTCCGATTTTCACACGTTACACTAAGCCACCATAAGTCAAAACCTGCATTTGCAAGTCCAATGACAGTCGGATCCTGCCAGTGGTGAACAATGCTGATTAGGGAGCCCTATGTCATTTAGAGATTACTTCACAACACAATCATCATCCCAGATGGTTAGTGAAGCTAAGAAGTATTTTTATAAGAATATATTTTTGAGTGCTATTTTATTCACTAATGAAATAGCTATTTTGCCTTAAAATATCAAAGAAATAGTTAATATGTAAATAAGTCATTAGCCAAAGGGAATGGGATAAAAACCACACACACGCACACACTTGGCACTCATAAGATTTCAGATGGGCTGCTAGCAATAAGCATATGAGAATGATAGATAGATTCCTTGCTGCCTCCAGGGACTTTCTCTCTGACCTAGTTGCAGCGCTACACTGTTGAGTATGTTTTCTGTATAGGAGTCCTGGAAAAAATGTTAAGGCAGATGTACGAAGCTTCACGACTTCTAAATGTATTAAAAGAGAAGTGGAATAACTCAAGCTGAAGTAGGTCAAACAACACAAAACATCCATTTGATAAAACCGGAAAAGCTAAAGTGAAACTTTTCTCCATGACCATGTAAATAAGCAATAATTTATGTTCCTAATAAAATACCTGGTGAATTTGCATGTGCATATATATATATGTATATATATATATATATATGTTTAGATATTTACATATTTTTTGCAGGAAGCAAAAACAACTGGGGTATAGAAAAATAAACTAAAAGCAGAAAAATATATATCTCCAGATCTACCCTGCAGCTAAGGCCACTTGCAATCAAGGCCCTTCTCAAAATGACAGCCAGCAGGTGAGAACTGTGAGCGAGAGGAAGCAGTGGCGTACAGATTCCTCAGGCTTGACAATGCAGAATGATTGTTTTCCCGGAATGTTCAGAACTATATTTCACTACAACAACCAGCATAGCCCAGAGTGGTGCCAGATTCTGTTGACAAAATCATTTGGCATTAAGCTTCTCCAATAGAGAGCAGATTTTCACGTCATCTAGAACGCTCATGGTTTCATAGTTTAAAGAGACCTAAAAGAATATGACTTTTGACACCCTTTCCTCATAAGGGAAATATGAGGAGTGTCCTGTAGAAGTGAAATAACATTGTTAAGAAGAATGGGAAAACTTGAAGGGAGATGGATGTTCATCTGTCACATGGCAGTGTGTGTGCTATGGGCTAACTGCAAATGCAGTCATAAACAGGGAGAGCAGGGGAGGGAGGCAAGCGTACCACATAGACCCAGTGTATTGTAAACCAGCTGTCAGAAGAGGAGTGGCAATGACAAGTCAGTGCAGGGGCAAGAAATGGGATGAGTGTCAGGAAAGCAAGAAGAAAAGCTTGGGGAAATGCAACGTACAACTCAGGATGCTCTAGCTATCTCTCATTTCTCCAGTAACATCTCTGCATGGTTCAAACCTTACTCCTCTGAAGCCCACGAAGTTACAGCTTGGCTTGATTGAGATTCTGAGATCATGTAGAATGATGAAACACAAAGACGTGGAATCCATTTACCAAGTGAATGTGTCAAAATTTCATGCTAAGGGAAATATTGATAGATATGTTATAATAATCATAAAGCTACTTTAAAAAATCTTACTGTGGGACAGGTAGTGTAGAAAATTCACAACCTAAAGTATTTTTAATGTTTGTGAAAACCTTTGATCAAATTTTAACATAAAATCACAAGTGGGCTATCATCTGGTTAAAATATAGATCAAAATAACATAAAGATGATTTTATGACCCTTTTTCTCAGACTTTTAAGGAGGAGAAAATACAGACTGGAGTAGGACCATGATGCTTTATAACATATTCACTGTGATTTGAAGAATCTTATTAAGGAAGAATCAAGATAATGTTAATAAGTTCTATTTATTGAGAACTCAGTATGCAGATGATAGCTGCCAGTTCTTATTATACACCTGATCCTGTGCTAAGAACCCTCGTTGATTATTTTATTACTTCCAAATAATAGTTCTATGGGATTAGATTGTGTATTCTTATTTTGAAGCAAAGTGTGGTTGCACGTTTACACACCCATTAAATGGTGAGACAAGTATCTGAATTCACATTTCTCTGGCTCTAAAATTTGTCTACTGAGCTATATTTTTCTTCAAACTCAGAGAAAATATGCAATTCTTAGATTGTGGGTCACTGAAAGCATATTAACCAGTGAGAAACTCAAACTGAGACTTATACAGCGAATTATGTCCAACAACAGGCCTGTTTGGAAATATTAATGACCTCAGTTAGCCCACTCCTTCATAACAGTGAAGCATTTGTGAAGAGAAGCCGAGGATTTAGGCTGGCGAGGCTGGCGGAGGGCAGCATGTCTGCACACGTGGACTTCAAACCCTCACTCTGGGAGACTCAACCTTGATGGGCAAGAGCCTCAGAATTGCAATGTCTCCATGCAACATCTACTTTTCTCCGAGGGTGCATGTCCATTATCTACTCTGCAGCCGCTGAGAGTGCGCCCAGAGAGAGCACAAGGATCAGAGGATACACAAAGCAGTCAAAAATGTTCTCCTGGAAGGGGTGCACCTCACTTCTGCTAAAAGCCCATTGCCCATTTTAGTTTCATAGCTGTAGCTGCTGCAGATGGAAACACGGGGGCACTGAGTAATTTTTACTGTTTTTGCCACGAACGGCTTTCAAAGTCGATTTCTTTCTCTCCATGACAAGATTTGTGTACACAAATTCTTATGTTGGTCTTATTTGTTTTAAATATATTTCCTTGGAAGATTTGTTTTACCAGCGACGTTAAAATTTGTTTCATGTATTGTAAAAGCTGTAAAATGCCGGCACCATGGCTCAATAGGCTAATCCTCCACCTTGCGGTGCTGGCACACCGTGTTCTAGTCCCGATCGGGGCGCCGGATTCTGTCCTGGTTGCCCCTCTTCCAGGCCAGCTCTCTGCTGTGGCCCGGGAGTGCAGTGGAGGATGGTCCGAGTCCTTGGGCCCTGTACCCCATGGGAGACCAGGAAAAGTACCTGGCTCCTGCCATCAGATCAGCGCGGTGCGCCAGCTGCAGCATGCCGGCCGCGGCGGCCATTGGAGGGTGAACCAACGGCAAAGGAAGACCTTTCTCTCTGTCTCTCTCTCTCACTGTCCACTCTACCTGTCAAAAAAAAAAAAAAGCTGTCAAAATGTTAAAATTATAAATTTTCATGGACACCAATTTTATAGGTTCCTGGTTTTGTTCAATATAATACAATTATATAATTACATAATATATAATGCTTATATATTATATATTAATTTTATTCAAATGATGTTGCACAATACTATTTTAAAATGTATTAGTCACATCCTGAAATCAGATAATTTATATTCTAAGTATTGTTAATTTTATAGTGTTCAAATTTATCCCTTTATTTTAATGCATATGTACTTAATTTTTGTGATATTAAACATTCAGATCTTTGTTATTATTTTTAGTGATAGTGATTTATTTTTCTATTTGGTTATTTAGTGAGATTAAGCATTTTATTTACAGTGTATATATCTGTTTGGTTGTTCAAGTCCTTAACACTTTGAAAGTCACTGTCATAACATGGGCCTTAACAAGCAGCTGTTTCTTTTTTTTTTTTTTTTAATTTTTGACAGGCAGAGTGGACAGTGAGAGAGAGAGACAGAGAGAAAGGTCTTCCTTTGCCGTTGGTTCACCCTCCAATGGCCGCCGCGGCCGGGCGCATCACGCTGATCTGAAGTCAGGAGCCAGGTGCTTTTCCTGGGGTGCAGGGCCCAGGGACTTGGGCCATCCTCCACTGCCTTCCCTGGCCACAGCAGAGAGCTGACCTGGAAGAGGGGCAACCAGGACAGAATCCAGCACCCCGACCGGGACTAGAACCGTGTGCCGGCACCACAAGTCGGAGGATTAGCCTATTGAGCCACGGCGCTGGCAAACAAGCAGCTGTATGTTTTCTCTGTTTCACAGAGAACCATAGCAGGAGGATTGAAAACAAGGACTGGAAATAATTTAGAAAAAGAAGTGTTTGTGAAGGATACATTCTCCCCTGTTTCCTAATGTATATGCTTTTATGAACAGCTCTTTGCAGTATAAAATGATTTAAAATTGACTTCCATCATTTTTAATTACACAAACACAAGTATCCCAACATATGTGTTTGGAAAAGAAGTAAATTGGTATTTGAAGTTGACTTATTACATTTTTTAGGATTTCAATCTCTGGTACAATGAATATAACTTGTTATTTTCTGGATTCCTGCTTTTAGTTTCTTTATATTTAATTGTAAATGTGAATTTAATTTTCCAAAATTTTATAGCTCTATTTTATGTCTTACATACATAAAGTTTCATGTTCCTATTAAATAAGTATATATATTATACTTCATTTCTAAGATAAGAAGTCTGATTTTATACCTAACTTTGCCCTTTTAAGCTTTATTTTGCATTTTGTTTTGGTCAAAATAGTGTAGTACCAATATGCATCCCAATAGTTTCCTCTTCTGTCTGTAAAGAATGTAGATATTGTCTTTTTTTTTTTTTCCAATTTCTACCTAGCACTTACCTTCTTCTCTAAGGGTCATTATCACATAAAGCAAAATACACATATGCCATCCGGTTTATAAGCATTTATTCTTTTTAAGGTGGAAAATAATAGCTATTTTCACATTTCATCAATAGTGGTTCTACAAGCTAATTTCTTACTAAAAACTAAATGTTGATAGGGTATCCAGTGAGTGAAAGAAACTTCTGGCTATTAAGGGTTGACGTTAAACTATTATCCTTCACTGTAATTTCACATTTATAAATATAAATTTAAAGGACATCAATACCAGCAATGAGGAAATGAACTGACTTTATGTAGTGTTCTCCCTTAATATTTGTACATTTATTTCTACAGTGAGTTTGAGAAACTGTGAAATATCAACTTTATAGAGCAGAGGAAAATGAGAAAACAGAGCATTGCAATGAAGATGAACAGGCGTCCTAAAGACAATCTTGAGCTCATCTGGGAAGCAGAGATGGACCCAGATTTGTCTAGAGTCATTTGCCTTTTCTCAGTCCCCTTCCCCAATCGGTTTTCATCTTCTTCTTCTTCTTTTTTTTTTTTTTAGGTCAACACTGCTAGACTGTTGCTCAAGGGAACACAGTGTCGTGCTGCAGGTACTGGGCAAACAACAGCAGAGTTAGCCAGAGAATGTGCATACTATTCTACAACACTGACTATTACTCCATGGTGGGAAATGTAAGAGAAATGATTGGAAAGGAAGATGTGGGAATAAGCACTTACTGGATCAATCAGCAACATAAAATCACAAGAAGAACTGTGCAAATAGTCACAGGAGCAAAAGCTTACAAATCTAAGTGTACATCAAAGAGTAATGAAGAGCCAGGTTTAAACTAAAACTGCCTATTTACAGGCAGCAAAGGCAAATACAAGGAAAAGAAGTGAATGGCTGAGTGATCGTAGATGGCTTGTCTTTCATTTTACCTTTTTAGTTCAATGATGTTTGCATTTTGATTTTAAGAGATCACAAGTTGATTTTTCTGTGCCTCAAACAATGAGGGTAATATGAATGGAACAGGTGATTTGTGGGTTTTCAACAGAAAACGAGTACAGAAAGCATCACAGAAAACTGAAATATTAGGGAGAGTCTAAAAAGAAGTAAATGTGTTTATTCAGAATGATAGTTCTTATAAGTCTTCTAAGATAGGATTTTTGTCATGGTGCTAATTATGACACCATTACTATTCTTAAAACACTTTCTCCATACTAAACTTTAATTTTTAAAATTTTAATTAGTTTTTAACAGATTTAATGTGCTTTGTAGATACAATTCAAAGAACATAATAACACTCCCTTCTCTCCCCCACTCCCTCCCTTTCTGCCCCACTCTCCTAAGGAAAATCAGTATTTCAGTGTGAATGTGAAGCACAGTAACATTGGCTTGTTTGGTTTCAAACTCTATGATATTCATCAACAGACTATCCCAAACATTTTACTGAAGTGTGCATGTATCAGCTCTGTATCCTCAGTGCTCAGGATCTTGAAAAGCATGTAAGGAAGGATAGCAGGATGCTTCAAAATCCTTAACAGGGACAAGTTTAGTATGACAACAAGTAAAAGGGTTGGAGCATTAAAATAATAATACCAACACAGATGTACTGAAACACAACTTCCAAAATCATTTTGATATTTTGAAAAGGAAGTACTAGGTCATTGGGGTATTTATTGGTAAGTCACAAAGTGGCCTTGTTAACAGAAATGTTTGGAGCATTCCATGTGGATAAAAAAGGCAGGGTGATAGAATTGAAATGCTTGACCTTCACTATGACCTTCAAGGAAGACATTTTAATCTATTGAGGTTTCTTTCTTTGCCTTTAAATAGCTCCTTACTATTGTTGTAAGGATTAAATAAGTATTTTAATATTTGCCAATGTTAGGTACACACTGTTAGTTTCCTTCCTATATTAGACCCAAATATTGGTTGCAAAATAAGTCAATGATATCTTTTTATTTTCTTTTTCTAGGTGAAATCTATTGATTTCTTTCATGCTCAATATATATGGTAGTCAAGTGACATTTGCTAACAATGATTGGATTTGTACAATAAAGATGTAAAGATGAATTCATATATTATATGTTTTAATGTGAAAATATGAAGCTGGCATTACAGAAATGTAAGAAATGCAAGAAAAACGATTCATTCTCATGAGTTTCCTAGAAGCCACCCAATATCATTTTTCCATGGTGAAATCCAAAGTCCTTTATAAAGGTTAAATTTCTAATCACACCTGATTTTATGAAAGGGATTGCAAAGTAGCAATGATTATTCATTGAATATACAATGACACTACTAGATAAGAGTCAAAAGTGCATAGGTCTGCAATGTTTTCACATAGCTATATGAATTCATTGTTTCATATATTAGTTAGTACTCTTATGAGAATCAGGACCAAAATGTCTCCAGTCATTCTTGAAATTTACTGCAAGTATCTTTGTGATTGCTAAAATAATAGAACATGCTGCTACCAAGAATGCCAAACATCTTATAAAGCATGGAGAAGCTCGGCACAATTTTCTTTTTTTTAAAATCCCCCAATTCACATAAAGTTTCAGTGTCTTATATTGCCATTTAAAATTATATGAGCCTAGAAACTAATTCCAACATGTGTATTTGCAATATACTTTCTATTGTAAAACAAACCAAATTTTCTTAGATTCAACCTATAATTCCAGTGAACATTATCTATTATTTTGTTCAATTTGTCAAATATAATTGTTTTGGGAAATAAGGCTACACTGACAGTGTTTTTTAAGATTTTTTTAAATTTTTTGACAGGCAGAGTTAGACAGTGAGAGAGAGAGAGACAGAGAGAAAGGTCTTCCTTTTTTCCATTGGTTCACCCCCCAAAAGGCTGTTACAGCCGGTGCGCTGCGCCTATCCGAAGCCAGGAGCCAGGTGCCTCCTGGTCTCCCATGTGAGTGCAGGGCCCAAGCACTTGGGCCATCCTCCACTGCACTCCCAGGCCACAGGAGAGAGCTGGACTAGAAGAGGGGCAGTGGGGACAGAATCCGGCGCCCCGACCGGTACTAGAACCCCGTGTGCCGGTGCCGCAGGCAGAGGATTAGGCTAGTGAGCTGCGGGTCCGGCCTCTTAAGATATTTAACTTACCAATAATATAAAAGAGTCAGTTTGCATCTATAATTATGTCATTTATGGAAACTTTTCATATAAATATAAATACATTTAAAATCCTTATTTAGGAATATCAAATATAAATAAAATATAATAATCTGCATTTAGCTCATTATTTAATATTGGATTTTATAATCTGTCCAATAATTAAGTAACTTCTCATATTCTTAATCTGCCAACATGTTTTTAAGTGAAGCAATAAAACTAGCAAAGCAGAGTGCAAAACATACAGAGAAATACATTGATACATTGATTAAATTAGCAAGGATACAATATATTTCTGGAATTTATGGTAAGTGTCAGGCAGGAAGTCAGAAATTGAGCCTATGTGTGTATGGGAAAGGTCTAAAGACCAGCACCTACTGCGGAAGCTCCAGAAGCCCAGCATCTTGCACTTCAAAGCCTTGCCTGGATCCTGATGACCTTCCAGGGGGTCCTGCCCCTTCTACCTGGCCTGATAAACATCCTTCTGGGGTGGGGGGGCGATGCCAGCCAGGCTTCCCCTGTCTGATAACTTTAAGGGGAAAACTCAGAAAGGAATTCTTTTGTATTTACACCCAACAAGTCCTTTATTCTGGAGGAAAAGAAGGAGAGAGGAAACAAAAGGTGAGAAGGCAAGACCCATCCCCTTAAAAACTCAGCCTAAATGTGAACTACGCACACTCTCTCAGGTTCTGTCTGGAGAGGTGCCCATTCATTCTTATGGATGTCCCTACCCTAATACACTTTGCTATTTTGCTTTGCATGCTCTCTGTCTCACGCCTGAATTCTTTCTTGTGTGAAGACAAGGACCCTTTGCTTCTCCGGTAACAGTAAGAATTTGAAAAATGTGTTATTGTCACCAGATTGATTAAATATGTACCAATTAGCAGAATAAAAGTCTCAATATTTCTTACAAAATAGAAAATTATATAACATAAAAATCTCCAAATAATAAACAAAATTCATCGAGGTTGTTAGTTTTATGATGGAAAGAAGTGAAAAAATTATTTGTACTTTACTGAGCAACTGATATTTTATCAAGAGTGCAATGGACTTCAGTCAACAAATTATCATGCACTAGATAAAGTGAATGTCAGTTCTTGAATATTTTAAAAATATTTGAAGGAAAGCAGTCATTTTCCAAATATCAGTGGTTGGATATTGGCAATGATGGGTCTACAACTGTGGAGCCACCTTCTACAGCTCTGGGTGCTTTAGTAATTCATTATATTATTGTGATAATTCTTAGGGATCAGGAGTGTAAAGACTTACTTTGAAAAGCAATGAATATTGGGGCTGGCACTGTGGCTTATGGGCTCTGGTTTGTGTCCCAGCTGCTCCTCTCCTGATCTGCTATGGCCTGGGAAAGCAGTAGAAGTTTGCCCAAGTCCCTGGGCTCCTACACCCACGTGGGAGACCTGGAAGAAGCTCTGGGCTCCTGGCTTTGGCCTGGCCTAGTCCTGGCTGTTGTGGCCATTTAGGGAGTGAACCAAAGGATGGAAGACCTCTCTCTTTCTTTGCCTCTATATATCTGTATCTCTGCCTTCCTAATCAATAAATAAATATTCAAAAAAAGAAAAAAGCAATGAATGCTGTATTCACTTTTACTAACAAAATTATAAGTGAGCTATACAATGGAAATAATGAGAGTGTAACTAAAAATAACATGGATATTCAATTTTCAACGACTGAAAATTTTTTGATTAAATTAAAATATATGCTGCCACAATAGAATTTTCAAAAAATGATATATCACTTAGATATTTTTATATGTTTGCAAAATTATCTTATAAGCACCTAGAAAACAGATTCAATCTTACAGCACATGGAATTCTTATAATATGTGTCAACAAACATTATTTAAAATTAGTTTGTGCATCAAACATTATTACAGCATTTATCATTGTAGAAATTAGATAAATGCAAATGGATTCCAATTATTTGGATAACTGGTAAAAGGAAGGGACAAGTTTATTTCCAGGGTATCTGTTTTATTTCAAGATCATGCTGTTTTAATTACTGTAGCTTTATATTTTAAAGTCAGGTAGTGTACTTTTTCTTGCTTTTCTCACTTTGCTGAGGATTTCTTTGTATATTTGGGGTCTTTTTTGTTTCTTCAGAAATTTTATGTGTTCTTTCTGCTAATCCTGTGAAATAGATCATTGGTATTTTAAAAGGGATTACAAATTACTTTAGGGAGTATGGATATTTTAGTGATTTGATTCTCTAAACTCAATATGGATAACTTGCCTTTTCCTTGGGTCTTCTTTAATTTAATAAATGATTTATATTTCACATTGTAGAGAACGCTCTCTTTGATTAAATTTATTCCTACATATTTAGAGTGCTTTTATGTGGCTGTTAGAAAATAGTATCACTTTCTGTATTTCTTTTTAGCTTTTTGGGTTCCTTTGCTGTTGATAGATAACAATGCTACTGATTGCATTACATCAACTTTGTATCCTGCAATTTTGCTGAATTTGTTTTTTAATTGTAGGTGTTTTTAGATGGAATTTTTCTGTGTATATATATATGTATGATCATGTCACCTGCAACATTGATGATTAGATATTCTCCTGCCCATTTTGCATGCTCTTCATTTATTTTTTCTAGTCCATTTTCTCTGGTTTGAACTTCTAAATTGTTCTTGCAAAAAGAAAACTGGAGTAAATTGGTAACTTTGTCTTGTTACAGATCTTAAAGAGAAAGCTTTTCCTTATTCAATATGATGTTAGATATTGTCCTGAAATATTTGCGCTTTATTGCTTTACTTTCCTTTTTATCTGCTTCATTCAGTTTTTATTAAGAAGATTGTGGAGTTTATCAAATGCATTTTCTGCATCTACTGAGGTGCTCATGTAGTTTTGTTCATTCTGTTGATGTGGCATACCCCATATCGTATTTCTTGATATGCGTTTCTGAACCATCCTGTGTTTCCAGGATGAAAGGCACTTGATCATGGCAGATACCACGTTTTATAAGGTCCTGGATTTTGCCTTTGCTGAGGACTTTTACCTTTGTGTTCATCAAAGATACTGGCCTGTCGCTTTGTTGTTGTTTTGTCCTTGTCTGATTTTGGTATCAAGCTAATTCTGGCCTCTTCTACTTTTTAGAAGAAGAAACATTAGTGTTACCTCTTTAACTGTTCAGTAGAGGTCCCCGGAGAAGCCACTGGGGCCCAGGCTTTTCTTCATTAGGGCACTGTTTAAACTGATAATATCTTGCTGCTATTTTTTGTTCTAATTAGTAATTCTATTTCTCCATGATTCAATCTTGTTTATGTATCTATGAATTTGTTTCATGTAGGTCATCATTTGTTGCTGTACACTGTTCATAACTTCAATTATCCTTTGTATTTCTTCACTGTCAACTAGAATATCTCCCATTTCACCTCTGATTTTATTTATTTCAGTATTCTCTTAATTTTCCTTCATTAATCTACCTCTGTTTTTCAGTATTTTTCCCTTTAAAGGAACTAGCTCTTCATTTCAAAGAATTTTTGTATGTTTTTTTTTTTAACTTTTATTTAATGAATATACGTTTCCAAAGTACGAATAATGGATTACTATGGCTTCCCCAACATACCGTCCCTCCCACCCACAACCCTCCCCTTTCCCACTCCCTCTCCCCTTCCATTCACATCAAGATTCATTTTCGATTATCTTAATATACAGAAGATCAGCTTAGTATACATTAAGTAAGGATTTCAACAGTTTGCTCCCACACAGAAACATAAAGTGAAAAATAATAGATGATTTTTTTTAAATGATGATGAAATCAGAGCAGACCTATTGTCATGTTTAATCCCAGTGAGAGTCAAGTTGGGAGTTGATAGTTTCTTTTCTTTTCTTTTTTTTTTTTTTTTTTTTTTTTTTTTACAGAGGATCAGTTTAGTATGCATTAAGTAAAGATTTCAACAGTTTGCACCCCCATAGAAACACAAAGTGAAATATATTGTTTGAGTACTCGTTATAGCATTAAATCTCAATGCACAGCACATTAAGGACAGAGATCCTACATGAGGAGTAAGTGCACAGTGACTCCTGTTGTTGACTTTACCAATTGACACTCCTGTCTATGGCATCAGTAATCTCCCTATGCTCCAGTCATGAGTTTCCAAGGCTATGGAAGCCCCTTGAGTTCTCCGACTCTTATCTTGTTTAGACAAGGTCATAGTCAAAGTGGAGGTTCTCTCCTCCCTTCAGAGAAAGGTACCTCCTTCTTTGAAGACCTGTTCTTTCCACTGAGATCTCACTCGCAGAGATCTTTTGCCAGAGTGTCTTGGCTTTCCATGCCTGAAATACTCTCATGGGCTTTTCAGTCAGATCTGAATGCCTTTAGGGCTGATTCTGAGGCCAGAGTGCTATTTAGGGCATCTGCCATTCTATGAGTCTGCTGAGTATCTCACTTCCCATGTTGGATCACTCTCCCCTTTATTTATTCTATCGGTTAGTGTTAGCAGGTACTAGACTTGCTTATGTGCTCCCTTTGACTCTTAGTCCTTTCATTATGATCAATTGCGAACTGAAATTGATCACTTGGACTAGTGAGATGGCATTGGTACATGCCACCTTGATGGGATTAAATTGGAGTCCCCTGGTATGTTTCTAACTCTACCATTTGGGGCAAGTCAGCTTGAGCATGTCCCAAATTATATATCTCTTCCCTCTCTTATTTCTACTCTTATGTTTAACAGGGATCACATTTCAGTTAAATTTCAACACTTAAGAATAACTGTGTATTAATTACAGAATTAAATCAGTCATATTAAGTAGAACAGACAAAAAAACTACTAAGAGGGATAATGTATTAAGTTGTTCATTAACAGTCAGGGCTATGCTGATCAAGTCACCGTTTCCCATAGTGTCCCTTTCACTTCAACAAGTTTCCTTTTTGGTGTTCAGTCAGTTGTCACCGATCAGGGAGAACATATGGTATTTGTCCCTTTGTGACTGGCTTATTTCACTCAGCATGATGTGTTCCAGATTCCTCCATTTTGTTGCAAATGACTGGATTTCGTTGTTTCTAACTGCAGTATAGTATTCTAAAGAGTACATATCCCATAATTTCTTTATCCAGTCTACCGTTGATGGGCATTTAGGTTGGTTCCAGGTCTTAGCTATTGTGAATTGTGCTGCAATAAACATTAGGCTGCAGACCGCTTTTTTGTTTGCCAATTTAAATTCCTTTGGGTAAATTCCAAGGAGTGGGATGGCTGGGTCGAACGGTAGGGTTATCTTCAGGTTTCTGAGGAATCTCCAGACTGACTTCCATAGTGGCTTGACCAGTTTGCATTCCCACCAACAGTGGGTTAGTGTCCCTTTTTCCCCACATCCTCGCCAGCATCTGTTGTTGGTAGATTTCTGAATGTGAGCCATTCTAACCGGGGTGAGGTGGAACCTCATTGTGGTTTTGATTTGCATTTCTCTGATTGCTAATGACCTTGAACATTTTTTCATGTGCCTGTTGGCCATTTGGATTTCCTCTTTTGAAAAATGTCTATTGAGGTCCTTGGCCCATCTCCCAAAAGCAATTTATAGATTCAATGCAATACCAATCAAGATACCAAAGACCTTCTTCTCAGATCTGGAAAAATTGGTGCTGAAATTTATATGGAGGCACAAGAGACCTCGAATAGCTAAAGCAATCTTGTACAACAAAAACAAAGCCGGAGGCATCACAATACCAGATTTCAGGACATACTACACGGCAGTTGTAATCAAAACAGCATGGTACTGGTACAGAAACAGAAGGATAGACCAATGGAACAGAATTGAAATACCAGAAATCAACCCAAACATCTACAGCCAACTTATATTTGATCAAGGATCTAAAACTAATTCCTTGAGCAAGGACAGTCTATTCAATAAATGGTGCTGGGAAAATTGGATTTCCACGTGCAGAATCATGAAGCAAGACCCCTACCTTACACCTTACACAAAAATCCACTCAACATGGATTAAAGACCTAAATCTACGACCTGACACCATCAAGTTACTAGAGAACATTGGAGAAACCCTTCAAGATATTGGCACAGGCAAAGAGTTTCTGGAAAAGACCCGGGAGGCACAGGCAGTCAAAGCCAAAATTAACTATTGGGATTGCATCAAATTGAGAAGTTTCTGTACTGCAAAAGAAACAGTCAGGAGAGTGAAGAGACAACCATCAGAATGGGAAAAAATATTTGTATGTTTTAAGATTTTCTATTTTACTGGTTTCTTCTCTGAGTTTTATTCTTTCTTTCCTTGTAGTAATTTTAGGTTTAAATTAATGTTATAGGGAAAAATTAGATTTCCACATGCATTTAAATTATACTGTACTGCCAATTCCTCCAAAACACCTAGAAGAAAGTGTTTTGAATGTTCTTTTCCTAAGGGAAGATAGATGTGTGAGAAGATTGATACGTTTACCCAGCTGGTCACTATGCAAGTTATACATGCATAGATATCACATAAATTTGAATAATTTTTATGTGAGTTAAAAATCAAAGTTATTACTAAAGAATCAATACTTATTAATTGCAAGTAGCTACATTCTCACATTAAAGCTTACGTACACTTAAAAAAAAAAAAACTATGAGTGAGAATCAGCAGGAAAACAGGCAACATAGTTGAGCTTAATTATTTTATGGACCAGAATTAACAAACAAAATATAAAAAAAGACTCACGATACACACATCTAAGAGGATGAGGTTTTTTTTTTTTTTTTAAAGATTTTATTTATTTATTTAAGAGGTAGAGACACAGACAGAGAGAGGGAGAGACAGAGAGGAACGACTTTGATCTGGCTCGCGCCGCGGCTCACTAGGCTAATCCTCCACCTTGCGACGCTGGCACACCGGGTTCTAGTCTCGGTCGGGGCGCCGGATTCTTTCCCGGTTGCCCCTCTTCCAGGCCAGCTCTCTGCTGTGGCCAGGGAGTGCAGTGGAGGATGGTCCAAGTGCTTGGGCCCTGCACCCCATGGGAGACCAGGAGAAGCACCTGGCTCCTGCCTTCGGATCAGTGCAGTGCCAGCTGCAGCGCGTGGGCCGTGGTGGCCATTGGAGGGTGAACCAATGGCAAAAAGGAAGACCTTTCTTTCTGTCTCTCTCTCTCACTGTTCACTCTGTCTGTCAAAAACAAAAACAAAAACAAAAACAAAAACGACTTTGATCCACTGGTTCACTCCCCAAATGAATGCAACAGCTGGAGCTGCAAAGATCCAAAGCTAGGAGCCAGGATCTTCTTCTTGGTCTCCCACATGGGTGCAGGGGCCCAAGCACTTGGGGCATCTTCCACCACTTTCCCAAGCCATAAGCAAAGAGCTGGATCAGAAAAGGAGCAGCCAGGACACAAACTGGCACACATATGGGATATTGGCACCATAGGCAGAGGTTTAGCCTACTACACCACAGAGCCAGCCTTGAGTATGAGTTTTTTTTGTTGTTGTTGTTGTTTTTTGCTTTTTTTGTTTGTTTGTTTGTTTTTGTTTTTTACAGGCAGAGTGTACAGTGAGAGAGAGAGAGACAGAGAGAAAGGTTTTCCTTTTTCTATTGGTTCACCCCCTAATGGCTACTGCGGCCAGCGCACTGCGGCTGATGCACCACACTGATCCGAAGCCAGGAGCCAAGTGCCTCCCCGGTCTCCCATGAAGGTGCAGGGCCCAAGGACCTGGGCCATCCTCCACTGCCTTCCTGGACCACAGCAGAGAGCTGGACTGGAAGAGGAGCAACCGGGACAGAATCTGGCGCCCCGATCGGGACTAGAACCTGAGGTGCCGGTGCCGCAGGCAGAGGATTAGCCTATTGAGCCGCGGCGCCGGCCGTGTATGAGCTTTTTAAAAATCTTTTTTCTAATTCACAAAGCCACAGTAGGTAAAAATTTCATTTGAAACAGATGAAGAGTACTGCTAAATAAAATTTTCAAAAAAAATTCATTCAGCCAAAACCAATTTTTCAGGAGTCAAACTACACTTTAGTCAAAAGAATTGTGAAAGGTTTGGAATGCAATTAAAATGCACTTTGGAAAGACACACTTCTTTGGAAAGGCACACTTCTTTGGAAAGAAGCAAGTTGCTCTAAAATTTCCAGCGACATACTTGTTCAAAGTCTGCCAGAGGTGTAGTGAAATTCTGGAAAAAGCAAGAGCACCAGTGTGAAAGGGTAGTAGAGGAAGGATGAGATCCCTTCTAACACACATTGAGCAATCATAATATATATAATATAATAGCACATATAAAATTCAGTACTCACTAAATTTCATTAATAAACATGCTTTTAAAATCATATATGTGGGGCTGGCATTGTGGTTTAGTGGGTAAAGCCGCCACCTTCTGTTCCAGCATCTCATATGAGTGCCAGTTCAAGTCCTGGCTGCTCCACTTCTGATCCATCTCTCTGCTATAGCCTGGGAAAGCAGTGGAAGATGGCTCAAATCCTTGGGCCCCTGCACCCATGTGGGAGACCCAAAGGAAGTTCCTGGCTCCTGGCTCCTGGCTCCTAGCTCCTGGCTTCGGATCTGCTCCTGGCTTCAGATGTGGGCAACTGGGGAGTGAGCCAGCAGACGGATGAAAGATCCTCCCCTTATCTTTCTCTCTGTCTCTGCCTCTTTGTGTAACTCTGACTTTCAAATAAATGAATAAATCTTTTAAAAAATCATATATGTATGTGTATATACATATATGTGGATTTTAATTTTTGTAGCAAAAATCTAAATCACAGAAGTCACATACTGAAATGATATATCTTGGTGGTAGAAACTACATATGGATGAAAATTTGGGGAGATTACATAGAATCGATACATTTTATCCTGCTGTGATTGTCTATAGCGGCACAGTTTTACCAAAACACAATGGGAGTCATAAATGTGAGCTGCATATATCATTTTACCTTTGTTAGTAGCCGTATTACACAATAAACAAAGAGGAAATCAATTTTAGTTTTGTATTACACAGCGCTCTATCCCAGATTATCGTTTCTACCTGTTACTAAACAATGGAGTTCTGTAAGCACTACTGAGATAGTCTTTAGTTAGTAATATAAATCTAATTTAAGTAAAATAGTCATAGATTTAGCTCTTCATTAGCATCACATTTTAGGTATTTCATAATATCAAAGGTTGCATATTGGACAACACTCTTCTGTAGACTTGCTACTATTGTTAGGCATACCAACAATTAACAACATATTAATTAGGTAATAGTTCTTATTTTCATATATTAGTAAACCTGTATTGTTCTATTTGCCTATACTTGTTCTACTGAGCTTCTGTTATATCCAAATTTAGGACTTTATTCTGTCCTTTATTATAGTTATTTTTTAGAACCGATTATATTTATTTCCTCTAGAACTACAGCATTTTATTGATTCCTGTATGAAGTAATCTAATGAATTAGTTTGCCTCAATAATGTATGATTTTGAATTACTCAATGAGTCATTTGAGGTTATATTTTCTTTAAATGTGGTTTTAACAATGCAATAGACTAGGTTCGTGTTGTCTGAAAACTCACATAGTTGAACCTAATCCCAATCTGATGGTATTTGGGGGTATAGACTCTGGGAGATACTGATGTCATGAGAATGATGGCTTTAGGCATGGGATCGGGGCCTCTTTCCACCTTGTGGAGACATAATGGAAAATGAACAATATGCAACATGTGCAGAGGGCCCACACCACCACCTGTCCATGCTGGCATCCTATTCATGGACTCCCAGGCTCCAGACTGTGAGAAGCACATTTTGACTATTATAAGTTCCCTAGTATGTGGCATTTTTTATAGGAAATATTACAGAAGTTTATAAATACTCCATCTGCTGGTTCATTCCCCAAATTCTTGTTACAGCCTTGGCCAGGCCAGGCTGGAGCCAGCACTCCAGACCTAAACCCGGGTCTCTCAGGTGGGTGGTGCAGAACTAAGTACCTATGTCATCATCTGCTGCCTTCCAGGGTGTGCATTATCAGGAAGCTGGATCAGAATTGGAGGATCCACGACTCAAACCAGGGACTTTAATATGAGAAACAGGCATCCCAACGAGCAACCTGAACTCTGCACCAAACACCTGTTGCTCTATTGGGTTTTAAAAAGAACTGCACTGACTGATTTCTAGACTTGTTATTTGGCTACACCAGCTCATCTCCATGAGCACAGGAAGGCTTTAAGGGCTGTTATACTGCCCTTCATCTGTATCCAATTCTTTTCTTTCTCCATCCCCTTGTCATTCCTTCCGTTTATGCAACATGTTTTCTGAAGCACACTAGATATATGTATCTTCAAATCAAGTGTTCTAAATGTTAAAACTGAAGACACAACATTGAATACATGAATACATTCATGCGCAGGAATGGAATGGGTATCTTGTGATTCGATTGGTTTTTTAGCCTTTGTTAATACTCTGTGGAATGGCGGCCTTTCTACTTTTTACTTGTTGAATAGTATCGTTAGTGCTACATTATTCCTGTGATTACAGAGTGGATTGAAATTATGTTTTTGCGGCTGGCGCCGTGGCTCAATAGGCTAATCCTCCGCCTGAGGCGCCAGCACACCGGGTTCTAGTCCGGGTCAGGGCGCTGGATTCTGTCCCGGTCGCTCCTCTTCCAGTCCAGCTCTCTGCTGTGGCCTGGGAGGGCAGTGGAGGATGGCCCAAGTGCTTGTGCCCTGCACCCGTGTGGGAGACCAGGAGAAGCACCTGGCTCCTGGCTTCGGATCAGTGCGGTGCACCAGCCGCAGCGTGCTGGCTGCAGCGTGCTGGCCGCGGCGGCCATTGGAGGGTGAACCAACGGAAAATGAAGACCTTTCTCTCTGTCTCTCTCTCACTGTCCACTCTGCCTGTCAAAAAAAAAAAAAAAGAAATTATGTATTTGCAAAAAATTAAAGAAAAAAGAAAGGAAGGAATGACGGGTGTTGGGGGAGGAAGGCAATGAAGTATTGTTATCTTGGAACTGTACCTATGAAATACATGAAATCTATTCTCTTTATATTAATGAAAAAATTTTAAAATGTTGAAGTGAGGAGAAATTTCAAATAATGAGAAAAGCGTATGAAAATGGATCGCTGACAGTATTGAAAATAAAAATGGTGACACAGCTTGTACTGTATGCTCCTGTTTCAATATTACAGTGAGCCTTAAAAAGGTATGCAAGTATTACACGTTTTTTTAAAGATGATCTTTTTATTTAAAGATTTTTTTTTATTTATTTGAAAGAGTTACAGAGAGAGGTAGAGACAGAGAGAGAGAGGTCTTCCATCCACTGGTTCACTCCCCAGATGGCTGCAATGGCTAGAGCTGCGCCCATCCGAAGCCAGGAGCTTCTTCCTGGTCTCCCATGTGGGTGCAGGGGCCCAAGCACTTGGGCCATCTTCTACTGCTTTCCCAGGCCATAGCAGAGAGCTCGATTGGAAGAGGAGCTGCCGGGACTAGAACCATTGCCTATATGGGATGCTGGCGCTTCGGGCCAGGACTTTAACCCGCTGCACCACAGTGCCAGCCCCCAGTATTACACATTAATCAAAGTTTTAAAAATGAAGAAGAAAAAAATGGTAAGACAAAATTATATCCTGTACTAAGCATGTTTTCATTATTATCTTATGGATTTCATGTACGTATTAGTTGAAAACATCTCTAAGTTCTCTTTGAAGAATGTGCAATTGTGTCTCTCTGCAGAGTGGATCTTTGTTTAGATAAAATCAGCGGAAAGTTACTGACTTGGGAATCTCATCAAGATCTGTGATTCCAAAAACATTTTATCCTAAGCGCTATGACAGGATCTGTTACTTGACCAAGAAATGCAAATGAAGAAGAAAAAGCATGTTTTTAGTACAGCTCCACACAGCATAAGGGAAGGGGATTGCAGGGACACATCGTGTAGCTTTGACTTTAGCCCTGGTGTTTTAATCTAATAGACCACTGCTGGCAGTCTTCAAATGAACAACACAGATGCATTTATGTAACAGTGCCCCATGACCAAAAGATGATGTGGTGTTTCACTATCCATCCTGTTCTACCGTATTAGGTTTGTGCTAGTCATACAGCTATTTCTAAATAGAGACTCCCCAGAACTGTCCAAGTTAATATTGGCTGCAATCATTCTGCTGTGCTGTGGAGTATGAGAGCATGACAAGCCTGTAGTCACATTTCAAAGGCAAACGACCTCACTACCAGATCAAGCACACTGAGCACACTGGTCCTGCAGAACGCACTATTTGTATTTTTAATTTTATTTTTTGCTTTGTTCTTATTTTGCTCTTAGCTTTTGGAATCATCTGCCTGTTAGGTTTCACAACTTTCTGATCAGTTTCAAAGTTTAAATAGATTAGTTTTCTTTTTCAATTGTTGTTAAACTGTAGATCATTTGAGTCAGCTTGCATTGAGAGAACATGATATTCATAGTACTTCCTTTTTGAAAAATAAGGTTTCTGTACATTAGGGGGCACTCATGTTTTTGAGGAAGTAACTTTTAATAGGCTGATATTTTACTTTGGTCTCTATTTTAAAGGAGCACAATACACCTATTTTGAAGTGTTTTTCTAAGGAACCATATAATAGAAATTAGGCCACATTTTACACAATATTCCCCTGACAAATGTAGTGTATTGATTTTTGGGAAAGTGGTGGAACTAGCTGATTAATGGTGCTGAGGTAAAATAATATTATCAGTTTTGAAGCTTTAAATATTTTAGTTACATATATAAACATATTAAAAGCATATTTTATTGAAATAGTAAAGAAATTAATTATATAGACTTTTAGTATGAAATTTTACTTCATTCTTTTTATTTGTAAAAAGTACAATAATTACAAAAATAGGAATTTCTCTTCACAGTAATACATGTAATATAGAGATGGTGTCTAAAATCTAATTTACACATGGGATTTGCATATACTTGAATTTCATAAATGTTTTTCATTTTTGATATAATTATTTCTATTTAAAGACCATTTTCATAAAATTTATCCTAGCAAACATTAAATATTCTTCTATAGACTTATTGCTAATAATATAGATTTGTTCCATTTATGAAGATTCTTTGTGCTAGTCTTTTTTCTTTAAGATTTATTTTATATGAAAGGCAGAGTTACATAGAGAGAGAGAAAGAGAGGAAGACACAAACACACACACACACATACACAGAAATACATAATGTTCCATCTGCTGGTTCACACCCCAAATGGCCGCAACATATGGTGCTAGGCCAGGCCGAAGCTGGGGGCCAGTAGCTTCACCAGGGTCTCCCACATGGGTGCAGGGGCCCATGCTCATGGAGCATCCTCTGCTGCTTTCCCAGGCACATTATCAGGGAGCTGGATCAGAAGTGGAGCAGCTGGAACATGAACCAGCGCCCACACAGGATGTGGTGTGACAGGTGTCAGCTTTACCTCCTATGCCACAACACCAGCTCTTCAACTAGCCTTAAAACTCACAAAAATAGCAAGAATCTGCAAAAGGTAGCAAGCACTGAGCAAGGTTAGAAAATGTATTATCAGGTGCATGTGTCAACTGCTTTAGGTAGTATGGTCATTTAAAAATAGGCTAATCCTCCGCCTGCGGCACCGGCACACCGGGTTCTAGTCCTGGTCAGGGCGCCGGATTCTGTCCCAGTTGCCCCTCTTCCAGGCCAGCTCTCTGCTGTGGCCTGGGAGGGCAGTGGAGGATGGCCCAGGTCCTTGGGCCCTGTACCCACATGCGAGACTAGGAGAAACACTTGGCTCCTGGCTTCAGATCAGCGCGGTGCACTGGCCGCAGTGTGCCGGCCATGGCGGCCATTGGAGAGTGTACCAATGGTAAAGGAAGACCTTTCTCTCTGTCTCTCTCACTGTCCACTCTGCCTGTCTTAAAAAAAAATTAGTTCTTCCAGGAACAAGGACTATTTTTCCATTTTTTGTGTGTCCTTGATCATTTCTTCTTTTTTATTTTTTATTTATTTATTCGAAAGTCAGAGTTACGGAGAGAGAGAGAGAGAGAGAGAGGAAAGGTCTTCCATCCGAGGGTTCACTCCCCAGATGGCTGCAATGGCCGTAGCTGCACCAATATGAAGCCAGGAGCCAGGAGCTTAATCCGGGTCTCCCACCCTGGTGCAGGGGCCCAAGGACTTGGGCCATCTTCTACTGCTCTCCCAGGCCATAGCAGACAGCTGGATCAGAAGGAGAACAGCCAGGACTAGAACTGGCACCCATATGGGATGCCGGCGCTTCAGGCCAGGGTGTTAACCCGTTGCGCCACAGTGCTGGCCCCGATCATTTCTTTTATTACTATGTTACAGTTTTCATTAGAGATCTTTAATTCATTTGGTTAACCTTATTTCTTCATATTTTGTAGCTGTTATGAATGTAATTGTTTTCTTGACTTCCCTTTTAGCAAGATCATTATTAAAGTGTAAAAATGCTACATTTTTCTATGCTGTCTTACATCTCATGCTCCAGACATTACGTTTTTGGCAATTAGAAGTAAACCTCTGTCTTCAGCACTGCATCCCATACGGGTGTCAGTTGGAGGCCTGGCTGCTCCCCTTCCGATCCAGCTCTCTGCTGTGGCCTGGGAAAGCAGTAGAAGATGGCCCACATCCTTGGGGCCTGCACCTGTGTGGGAGACCAGGAAGAAGCTCCTAGCTCCTGGCTTCGGATCAGCCCAGCTCCAACAGTGGCAGCTGTTTGAAGAGTGAACCAGTGGATGGAAGACCTCTCTCTGTCTCTCCCTCCCTCCCTCTCTCTTCTCTCTCTCCTTCTCTCTCTCTCTCTCTCTGTTGTGCTGCCTCTCAAATATCTAAATACCACTTGTTCTCCTTGATAGGTGACAACTAACTGAGCACCAAAAAGGAAACCTGTTGAAGTGAAATGAACACTATGAGAAACGGTGACTTGATCAGCCCTCACCCTGACTGTTGATGAGCAACTTGATATGTTATCCCTCTTAGTATTTTTTTATTTGTTCTACTTAATACTTTTGGTTGAATACTGTAATCAATACACAATTCTTCTTAAGTGCTGAAACTTAACTGAAAAGTGATCACTGTTAAATGTAAGAGTGGGAATAAGAGAGGGAAGAGATGTGCAATTCGGGACATGCTCAAGCTGACTTACCTCAAACGGTAGAGTTAGAAACATACCAGGGGATTCCAATTCAATCCCATCAAGGTGGCATGTACCAATGCCATCTCACTAGTCCCAGTGATCAATTTCTGTTCACAATTGATCATAATGATAGGACTAAGAACCAAAGGGATCACAGAAACAAGAATAGTGTCTGCAAATACTAGCTGATAGAATAAAAAAGGGAGAGAGTGATCCAACATGGGAAGTGAGATACACAGCAGACCCATAGAATGACAGATGTCCTAAACAGCACTCTGGCCTCAGAATCAGCCCTTAAGGCATGCGGATCTGGCTGAAAAGCCCATGAGAGTATTTCAGGCATGGAAAGCTAAGACACTCTGGGAAAAAAAAAAAATGAAAGATCTCTGCGAGTGAGATCCCAGTGGAAAGAACGGGTCATCAAAGAAGGAGGTACCTTTCTCTGAAGGGAGGAAAGAACTTCCACTTTGACCATGGCCTTGTCTAAATATGTTCAGAGTCAGTGAACTCAGGGGGCTTCCATAGCCTTGGCAGCTCATGACAAGAGCCTAGGGTGATTACTGATGCCATAAACAAGAGTGTCAATTTGTTAAGTCAACAACAGGAGTCACTGTGCACTTACTCCTCATGTAGGATCTTTGTCCTTAGTGTGCTGTACATTGAGATTTAATGCTATAACTAGTACTCAAACAGTATTTTTCACTTTATGTTTCTGTGTGGAAACAAACTGTTGAAATCTTTACTTAATGTATGCTAAACTGATCTTCTGTATATAGAGAGAATCGAAAATGAATCTTGATGTGAATGGAAGGGGAGAGGGAGTGGGAAAGGGGAGGGTTGCGGGTGGGAGAGATGTTATGGGGGGGAAGCCATTGTAATCCATAAGCTGTACATTGGAAATTTATATTCATTAAATAAAAGTTTAAAAAACATTAAAAAAAGAAAAAAAAGAAAAAAAATAGAGTATGTTCAACAGGCTTTTCTAGTATAGGGGGATGCATGTGTTCCTCCAAATCCTGTGCCCCATGTTACTGGGATAAGGACAAATACACAGAGACAGGGAAACCACACTGGAGGCCCACGCTGGAGCACTGGGAAGCAGCCCAGGAGGAAGACGGTGGTGACAGACAGTCTGTTTAAGGAGATTATGCAACTTGTTGGTACTGCATTAGACATACTAGTGTACTATACTGTCAGATGTATATATTTCACTATTGATAGAATTAATGAGTTGATTGCATAATCAGCATAAATTAATCATGTGATTGTATAGAGGTTGAAAAACTGAAAAAAAAATTCTATAAGCCAATGCAGTTTTACCTATGTTATTATTAGCTTATTTACCACTCGTATGTAATTCAATTCATGTAATGCAGCCAATCACTGTAGCAAAGGAAATCCCGGTGGTGATCAAGGGAGAACACCACTTGAAGCTCTCATCCACATGGCGATCTGTGGTCCATGCTTAGCTGCTCAGCTTCACTCCGTCTCATCAGGCCTTCTAGCAATTTTGTAAGCCATGTAACACTCTGAAATTAATTTTCTGTTTAATTAAAGGGACTTTTTTTACTTGTACTGAATACAGACTGGCAATGTAGATATCACGTGGAGATGCAGGCCAGAAGCTCCCAAGAGAAGAGGCCAAGAATGCTGAACTGATCTTGTTGTTTTCGAAAAGAGTAAATGTTGGCTGGCACTGTGGCTCACTAGGCTAATCCTCTGCCTTGTGGTGCCAGCACCCTGGGTTCTAGTGCCGGTTGGGGCCGGATTCTGTCCTGGTTGCCCCTCTTCCAGGCCAGCTCTCTGCTGTGGCCTGGGGAAGGCAGTGGAGGATGGCCCAAGTGCTTGGGCCCTGCACCCCATGGGAGACCAGGAGAAGCACCTGGCTCCTGCCATCGGATCAGCGCGGTGCGCTGGCCGCAGCGCGCCGGCCGCGGCGGCCATTGGAGGGTGAACCAAAGGCAAAGGAGGACCTTTCTCTCTGTCTCTCTCTCTCTCACTGTCCACTCTGCCTGTCATAAAAAAAAAAAAAAAGAGTAAATGTATTCTTAGATAGATCCTACAATTATATCAGTGGAAAAATGGTAGTGAGCGTTCATTCTATAGCTGGGAAAGAGGTACCTATAATCTCTATTTACCTACAAGAAATTGCTTGTTTTGTAATACAAAGACTGTAGTAGGCTGGCTATTTTAAGCTTCCTTAGAGAGTTTATACAAAAAAATTAAATACTAAGCCTTAAGATTTAAAATCCTGCTTCACTGAAATACCTAAGGCTGAGACATCTTCCATAGTGCCTCTGAAGATAATCTTTTTATTCTTTGATAAAATGGTATCATATGAAAATTACAAACAGTGTCTCATAAGTGGGTTGTCAAGTAACAAAATAACTTGAATTACTAGACTCCTTACACTTTTCATTTAAATGTAGGACCTGTATTGGAAAATAATGGGACTCTAAGAATTGTTATGGACTGCTTTGGTATACTCACATACTTCTTATTACCCGAAGTCTGAATTTCACTGAGACTTTCCTGGTAGAGAAACAAGTTTCTGCTCTCTGTTAAGTTTGCCCTGACTTAGCTTGTTGCTGAATAATATTCTGTTAAATTAATACACATTTTGCTTATTCATTCTGTTATTGATGACCATTTTTGCTATCTTCACATTGGAATAATACAGAGTTCCTATTCACATTCTTTTGAGGTTTACTTTTGACATATTTGACACATTTATCCTGAGGAAATATCTAGGACTAGAACTGCCATGTCATGCCATAGGCTTTTAACTACCAAAGTGTATTACAAAAGTGATTTGACATTTTCCAGCAATGGAAAAGCATAGCTGTCCCAAATCTTTGCCAACATTGGGTCTTACTGGTATTTCAGATTTTAACAATTTTATTGGATCTGAAATTCTATCTCACTGTTTTTATTGGTTGTCTAATTTGTAAATTGATATTAATATTGCACAACTTTATTAGAAATTTTTACATCATCTTTTTTGAACTGTTCATTCAAAACATCCCATGTGTTTAATTAGATTCATTAATTCATTAACAATCTTAATTGAATTTCAGGAGTTCTTTATCTACTTTATTCTTCTAAACTCAACACCTAGTGATTTAAGTGACCTGTCAAGGAAAATGACACCAAAGTCGCAAATTTTCTTGAATATTTGTTTATATAAGCTTTATGTTTAGGGGATACTTATATTATTGGTGCTTTATGATGGTTTAGCAATAAGTTCTAATTTACCTGATATTAAGATATAGACTCTTGCTTTCCTTTGATTCATTTTTCCTTGCACATGTTGTTCCAGTTCTTCCATTCTTTTACTATCAGTCTTTCATTATTTAACACCATCCTATTTTGGTATGTATTTATTTAGCTACTACATGAATGCTGGATCTTATTTTTATAAATTAACTGAGGTAATTTCTGTTTTGCTGTTTGAATTTAACTCATTTTCTCTTATTTTAATCAAGGAAGATATAGTTTTCTTCCAAAAGCCTGCAAAATTTATAAATTTGACTTTTTGTGATTCACTTGTCCTCTCATTTATAGAAGTTTGTTTATACTTGAAATGCAGAGCAACAAAGAGAAATAAATGATAGATTGTTGATCTTTAAACCACTGGTTACTCCCCAACTATCTCCAACAATCAGTACTGGACCAGATGCGAGAGAAATCAATTCCATCCAGTTCTATTACATGAGTTACAGTGACCCATGTTTTTGAGCCATCATTTGCTGCCACTCATTGTATGCATTATTGGAAGCTGTTTAGGAAGTGGAGGCAGCAGTTGATCCGACTTTGATATGGGAAGCTGGCCTACCAAGCAGCAGCTTATCCTATTGTGGCCATCTGCTCCTCATTATCTCGTTTATGGAGGTCATGTAGAACCCCTTTTTCTATCACTTTTTAATGATAGTTTTCCTTTACCTCAATGTAATTGGCATATATTCATTTCCTGATTGCTCACTCTCTACCCCAACTTCCAAAACCATCATTTTAGTATTATTTTGCGTGTTATGTGTTCTCTTGAATATTTTAAATTCCATCTTTAGAACTAGTACAGTTCAGAAGATTATTTGTTCATCCCTACATACCATTTATATTTATTTCTGTCCTTAATTGTTTCCTCCAAGTATAATTTCAAGTAGGTTCTTTCATTATAAAATTTTTGAGTCTTTATGCAATTAAAGTATTCTAATTTTGCTTTTTCCTTTACATGAGAGTTTGCTGGCATCAAATTCTGGAATAAATTTATTTATTTTTCAATACTTCCTCATTTGCAGTGAAAGATCAAAGCAAAGATTTGTACCTACTAAAAGGGACATATTACTAAAAAAAAGGTGGGGGAACCAAATAACAATCATTTATACATTGATTTTCATTCACCACAAACTACAAATTAATGGGAATTTGAGATTGAGTGGGAAATGGAAGATAAAATTTTATATAAACAATGTACATGAACGAGAAAATAAAATACTGTTTCATAGAAGAAATTAATATACCTTACAAACATTCATAGTTAAAATAGAAACACAAGAATAAACCAATGCCTCTTAAGAGTTCACTGTCTCTTCTATTTAAAGCAAAGTCTTATTGAGGATAGCACATCTACAGATATGTACGAGACATGTCTGCCTCTTCCAGTTAAGATTGAAGGAGTCACAAAGTATCCTTTGTACCTAAATTTCTTTGAACTCTCTGTCTTTAGAAAACAAAGCTAAGCTTTTGGGTTCTTCTTTGAAAAGAGGTCTTAGTACTTACTCCTCATGTAGGATCTCTATCCTTAATGTGCTGTACATTGAGATTTAATGCTATAACGAGTACTCAAACAATATATTTCACTTTGTGTTTCTATGGGGGTGCAAACTGCTGAAATCCTTACTTAATGCATACTAAACTGATCCTCTGTAAAAAAAAAAAAAAAAAGAAATTATCAATTCCCAACTTGACTCTCACTGGGATTAAACATGACAATAGGTCTGCTCTGATTTCATCATCATTTAAAAAAAAATCATCTATTATTTTTCACTTTATGTTTCTGTGTGGGCGCAAACTGTTGAAATCCTTACTTAATGTATACTAAGCTGATCTTCTGTATATTAAGATAATCGAAAATGAATCTTGATGTGAATGGAAGGGGAGAGGGAGTGGGAAAGGGGAGGGTTGTGGGTGGGAGGGACGTTGTGGGGGGGGGAAGCCATTGTAATCCATAAGTCGTACTTTGGAAATTTATATTCATTAAATAAAAGTTTTAAAAAAAAAGAAAAAAAATTCTAATTCTAAGGGACAAGGAGATTATGTAGTTAGGATGTCTAATAATCACTCTTTTATCACATGTTTATTAAAATTTTAATTAATTAATTAATTTTCATTTTATTTGAAAGGGAGGAAGGAAGGAAAAGAGGAGAGAAGGAGAGGGAGAGAGACGTTTGACATCTGTCAATTTACTCCCCAGACGCCAACAAGAATCAGGGCTGGGTCAGGCAAAAGCCATGAGCTCAGAACTCTCAGTTCAGAGCTCCACATGAATGGCAAGATCCCAGGCACCCGAGCCATCAGGTGCTGCCTCCCATTGTGCACATTAGCAGGCAGCTGGACTGGAAGCAGAGCAGCTGGGACTCTTCAACATGTGATATGTGTGTCCCAAATAGCAACTTAACTGCTGTGCCACATCCCCATCTGCACACATGTTTTAGAATAGTAATACCATCATCAATATTTTTCTTGCAAAGAGGGAACATGTTTGTATGCATGATCTTCCTTTTTCCTTTCATTTTTGTAACTGTACAATATCTAAATACAGCAAATAGATAGTCTCTATTAGACTTTCCTTCTTTCATCACCCTTGAACCTTAGTTATATGTATAATGCTTGCTGTTGACTACAAGGATTTGGCCAATTACAAATGTTAGAGGGCACACCCTCCACACACCACACAGATGTTCAAGAATTTGTTATAAAGCTCATAGAATTCAAAAAAAAAAAAGAGGTCTTAAACATATAATATTAATAATAATAAATTGATGAATCAAAGACAAAATATAAAATTTTGTATCACTTTGGACAAAGAAGAAAGTTATTTCTCAGTGTGTATGAAAGTGAACAACATAGAAAAGTTGCTTGGACAATCCAGCTGAGAAATACCTGGTGTCTTTCAGTTGTCATCTTTTCTCTTTCATGTATTTGCTAGGTAAGTCAGCATCTTCTTCAAAATGGAAAGTGGCTGTAATGGTTAATTTTACCTGTACTCAGGTATTTAATAAAACCACTAATTCAGTTGTTGCTGTGTAAGAATCTTGTAGATGTGACTAACATCTATAATCGGTCGACTTTAAGTAAAGAAGATTATCCTCTGTAATGTGAATGAGACTGATCCAATCACTTAGAATCCTTAAGTAAACCTGAGGTTTCCCAGAGAAATCATTTTGTTTCAACACATGAACTCGCCTTGGTTTACAGACCACTGGTTTGCCTTACGGAGTTTGGAAATTCCAGCCCCTACAGCCTATACCATGAGCAAATTCCTTTAAATAAACCTCTCCTCCGTCTATATGTAGAATTTTGTATAGTTGTATACATATTTCATCATATATATAATTATAAATATATGTATGGCAGAAACTTCAAAACAATGTTATCAGTACACATAGATCTAAATGTAGTGAAATTAAAGAATAATTAAAATAGTTTTACATTTCTCTAAATGAAGAGAGTGGTTCTGCCCAAAAGAGCAGGCAGCAGATTGACATGAGGGATCGCTGACACTCTAGATGAAGAAACAGTTGAGCATCATTTTCAAACCATTATTGAAGGAATAAGGTCATATATAGAGTACTATTTGTTTTTTAAAATCACATTAGAACAACAACTCAACTGAGGTTAATAAATCTTTTATTTAACTATAAGTTAGATATTCATAACTATTAGGGGAATTTTGTGATTACATATTTCTATAATAACAGGGAGTAGATATACCTGTATTAGGAATGACTGATTAAAATAAACATTTTAAGAAAGAATTATGATGCATTTATCATAAATTTAGCTGTTTTTTTTCCTAAACAGCACTATTATTTTCCACATTACCCACAAAGTGATCACCAACCAACTGTCCCTTATGACTCAGTATTGTACATTATTCTATTAATGAGAATAAACAAGTGAAAGACTTTTCACAAATGTTAAAGTTCATGGTAATGAATACATTCAGATAGGAAAAATAAACAACAGCACTACACCTCGGTGGTTGATTTCCTAAAGGAGAGTTTAAACTTCCAAAGCATGCTGCTGTCCTAAGTACAAACTTATCAGGAAGCCCAGAATGCACTACGGTGCACTATTTCTATCTGCCCTTGTGTTGAAAGCAATTCAATGATGCTTTGCTCCGGGTATCTGAAAGTTTCTTTAGAGCAAAGCACTCACCACCATGTTTGCTGGTATCCTGACAACTCCAATTACTTAAGCGATGCTATATAATGGATGCCTGGAAAAATGACTCGGGATGGATGCTGAGAGCAGTTTTAAGTAGAGCAGACAACCAGGAGGCTTATGCAGGGCATGTGGGCTTGGGATCCCCCTGGGGGTTGGAGGCAAGGTACCAATCCTGCAAAGGTACAGGAGCCTGAGGGGCATCTTTCAAGCTACTGGGCTACTGATATCAGAGGGCAGGGTAATGCCTGTAAATATGCTGCCACTCCTACAGCCCAGTTTTGGGTCATTTAAAAACTTACTAACAACAATTGTCCATATTTATTACAAAGTGACATTTTGATATATATTTATTACCAAGTGACATTTCAATGTACATGAACCAAAACAGGATAATCAACATTTCCTTTTCGTTGGCATTATGACTGGAGCCTTGGTGCTCCTCTTCTCTAAAATACATAATATGTGACTATGAATACTGGTCACCCCACTATGCTGTGTAACACTAGCAATTTCTCCCATCTGAATTCTGATATGGTATCTATTACCCAAACCCCCTCCATTGCACCTTCCCCCAACTCTCCCAGCCCCTAGTAATCACCCTTCTGCGTTTTGTGTTCAGGTTGAGTTCATCATCTTCCACATATGAGGGAGAATATGTAGTGTTTGTCTTCCTCTATCTGGCCTATTTAACTTAACACAATGCACTGCAGTTCCATTCAATTTGCTCCAAATGACAGGATTTCAATTTTTTTATGTCTGAGTGATATTCCACTGTGTATATATACCAAATATGCTTTATTTATGTATACTATATTTGTATAAATAGCATATTTGCTTATTTTCTGAAAATTTTAATATTTGTGAAAAGTTTGTGTCATTTGTTTATATGAGTAATACTATGATATATGCAACTACTGAGCCAGAAGAGACAGCTGGTTGTGGACACCCAGGATGATTCCATGTCTTGGCTACTGTGAAGAGTGCTTCAGTGAACTGGGAACTCCTCAGTTCTTTGTAAAGTCTTTACGATTCTTTGTAAGAACCATTCCTTCACTCTAACGTGTTCCTTCCTTCCCTGGCTTTGCCTTCTTCTTATCCATTTTGTCTTTACTCTTGCCTTAGTAAATACAAACTAATTATTCATAAGGGTTTCCATATGAAATGTAGAAAGTCATTTAGATGATGAATAGATGACTTTATTCAGAAGAAATTTGCTAATGTATTCTATGGATGACCATAAATAAGTCACAAAAATGTTTCTAACATATTTACCCTACTTTAGTGCCCATTGTCCCCTATGTTGACTATTGCAATGGCTTTCTAATTGATTTCTCTGCCGTTATAATCTTTGATTCTCAATTTACCACATATGTTGATGACATCATAAGTTTCCTAAACCAGAGGCACTCAGCTTTCCAACCAGGAAGTCTAGACTCCTGAGCTGGCATCCATAAATCTCCATGGTTTGCCCCTATCCTGCTGTTTTTGCCTTGCTCTGGGCTAGTGCCCCGCATGCACAATACACCCCCAGAAAGATGAGCTTGCTCAGAGTCCTGAACTTCCCAGTCACTGTCCTTGTTCTTAGGGAGTTCTCTGCACTACAAATGCCTCACTCATCCTCCTTGTGCTATCTCCTACTCAAAGTCTTTTTTTAAATATAAAAACCAGTTCAAGTAAACCTTCCTTGATAACTTCTAAATACTATGCATGTTCCACACACTGGGGGTTTCCTCAGGATACTTCATTCTTCCTGTGTTGAAAGGTTTTATTCTTCTAGCTAATCGCCTAGACTGGATGTTAAGTTCCTTGGGGCGAATCCTAAATCTCATTTTTTCTTCCTATCACAGTAACCAGCAAAGTAACTGGAGCACAGTAGATTTTAATATATATTCTTTTGCATTAAATATTATAATATATATTTTTCTATGAAATTCTAACTGAAAATTAGATAAAAATTCTATTCTGTGTAAGTTATTTCATAAGATCGTGTATTATTTCATATCTAAAATGTCAAGTTGTTTCCTACTGAGATGAACATGAAAAGTACTGTTGTTGAGAGTGACAAAAATAGCACCAGACATGGGAAAGAAAAGAGCGTACTGTGAAACTTAATTAGATGCTGGATATGTACTACACACATATGTTATTACTTGATAATCATATCTTGTTTATACTTAGATATAAAATTAATAATATTCCATATTTCAAAACAGTAAGGATCAGAATTAGGCTTTGGAATTACTATTTAAATTATGTTATCCTATTTAACATACTGAGATGGCAAGACATGGTTTATACTTGGAGATATTTTTTTCTATTACCTTTCTCTAAGTTTTTTTTATAAATCCCTTTCTGAGATAGTAACTTGTTTTTATTTGTTTGTTTTAAAGATTTGTTTATTTCTTTAAAAGGCAGAGTTACAGAGAGAAGTAGAGAGAGAGAGAGAGAGAGCTTCCACCCATTGGTTCACTCTTCAGCTGGACCAGGCTGAGGCCAGGAGCCAGTAGCTTTATCAGGGTTTCCCACGTGGGTGCAGGGGTCCAAGCGCTTGGGCTACCCTCCATTGGCTTTCCAATGTGTTAGCAGGGAACTGGATCAGAAGTGGGGCAGCCAGGACACTAATGGGAGCCCATATGGGATGACTGCACAGCAGGTGGTTGCTTTACCCAGTATGACACAACACAGGCTCCCTTTCATATTCTTTACTTAGTCCCCAACCTGTCTCCTTTTCTCTGTTAGCACCATATAACATTACAGGATTTTTGTTTACACTAATGTTAAATTCCATCACTAAAAAAGGGCATTTTAGTTCTTAATTTGGCTTTTATTCCTTATTGCATGTGAGTACAAATATTTACAACACATATTAAAAAAAAATAAAAAACCAAAACCCAAGGGGCTGGCATTGTGGCACAGTAGATTAAGCTGTCACCTGTGACACGGCATCCCATGTGAGTACCTGTTCAAGTTCTGGCTACTCCTGTTATATTTCAGCTCCCTGCTAATGCGCCTGGGAAATCAGTGGAAGACAGCCCAAGTCTTTGGGCCTTTGTTACCCATGTGGGGGATCTAGATGGGGTTCTAGACTCCTGGCTTCATCCTGGCCCCATAAAGACTATTGTGGCCATTTGGGGAGTGAACCAGAGGATGGCAAAACATGCTTTCTCTCTCCTTCTCTGTGTAACACTGCCCTTCTAATAAAAAAAAAATAATTCTTTAAAAAAAAATCTCAACTTGCTTTTTTTTTTTTAACTTTTATTTAATGAATATAAATTTCCAAAGTACGGCTTATGGATTACAATGGCTTCCCCCCCCATAACATCTCTCCCACCCGCATCTCTCCCCTTTCCCACTCCCTCTCCCCTTCCATTCACATGAGGATTCATTTTCGATTCTCTTTATATACAGAAGATCAGTTTAGCATACATTAAGTAAAGATTTCAACAGTTAGCTCCCACACAAACATAAAGTGAAAAATAATAGATGATTTTTTAAATGATGATAAAATCAGATCAGACCTATTGTCATGTTTAATCCCAGCGAGAGTCAAGTTGGGCATTAATTTCTTCTTCTTCTTCTTTTTTTTTTTTTTTACAGAAGATCAATTTAGTATACATTAAGTAAAGATTTCAACAGTTTGCACCCCCATAGAAACACAAAGCGAAATATACTGTTTGAGTACTCATTATAGCATTAAGTCTCAATGTACAGCACATTAAGGACAGAGATCCTACATGAGGAGTAAGTGCACAGTACTCCTGTTGTTGACTTTACAAATTGACACTCTTGTTTATGGCATCAGTAATCTCCCTATGCACCAGTCATGAGTTTCCAAGGCTATGGAAGCCTTTTGAGTTCACCGACTCTTATCTTGTTTAGACAAGGTCATATTCAAAGTGGAGGTTCTCTCCTCCCTTCAGAGAAAGGTACCTCCTTCTTTGAAGACCTGTTCTTTCCACTGGGATCTCACTCACAGAGATCTTTCATTTAGGTTTTTTTTTTTTTTTTTTTTTTTTTTTTTGCCAGAGTGTCTTGGCTTTCCATGCCTGAAATACTCTCATGGGCTTTTCAGCCAGATCCGAATGCCTTTAGGGCTGATTCTGAGGCCAGAGTGCTGTTTAGGACATCTGCCATTCTATGAGTCTGCTGAGTATCTCTCGCTTCCCATGTTGGATCACTCTCCCCTTTATTTATTCTATCGTTTAGTATTAGCAGGTACTAGACTTGTTTATGTGCTCCCTTTGACTCTTAGTCCTTTCATTATGATCAATTGTGAACTGAAATTGATCACTTGGACTGGTGAGATGGCATTGGTACATGCCACCTTGATGGGATTAAATTGGAGTCCCCTGGTATGTTTCTAACTCTACCATTTGGGGCAAGTCAGCTTGAGCATGTCCCAAATTGTACATATCTTCCCTCTCTTATTCCTACTCTTATGTTTAACAGGGATCACATTTCAGTTAAATTTCAACACTTAAGAAACTTGCTTTTTTAGGCGGCAAGATAATTTAGTATTGGTCAAGATGTTTATGTCAGCACAAAGGCATATCCATGAGGGTAGAAATAAGATAAATTATATTTATGTGGAGGCAAATGAGGAGAGTCACAGAGTGATATTAAAGTGAAGACATTTTAGAGTAAAAATAGACTTTAGAATGACTAACTCATCAGAAGATACAGATGAAACAACACAGGCAGCATTAAGAGCAAATGTGGTGGAGGTTTTGACTGACAGCTTCAGTTCCTGCTCTGTCACTGACTAGAGACACGATCTTTGGTGAGCTACGCCGTGTCTCTGTTCCTTAGGTTCCTCTTGAGTAAAGTAGAATGACAGGGCTGCAATATAAATTATTTACATCTAGCACTTAGAACTTACCAGTTCTATATAAGTGACAGCTGTTTTTATATCATAAAAGCACTTTAAATATTCAGAAGCATTAATAATGGCCAGCACTTTTTGAGGAACTGGACATGTGTTTAATGTTTAATCCATCCACTCCGTGAGTGCGAATAGCACAGTGATGGCATATCCCAAGTGGCCAATGTGGAGAGCTGGAGCTATATCATGAAGGGGTTCTGATAGCATTGGGCTAGAGAAATAGGGTGGAGGGTGACTTCAGCAGCCCCAGGCCTGAAGGGTCAAATGGAAGACATCATAGCACTGCATTGAACACAGGTGTGTGAAGTATGCTGTCCACCAGAAGCTGTGCTCTGTGGTTGGGGGATACAACTAATCTTCAGTAGCTTGACAAGAAGAGAGGAGAATGAGTACCCCTGTCTCACATCCCCCACCTCCTTCTGTGATCCAGGGTGAAGTGAAAAGAGAGGTCAATGGTTGAATCCAGGAAGGACGGCTTTGCTGAACACAGAGTAGGTTGGAGCTACATGCCAAGAGGAAGCTAGCAGGAAATAAAGAACAGAAAACTCAATGAATAGGGACTGTTGCTCTATTCAGTACAGATGAGTAAACTGAGGCTTAGGATCATTGAGTGATTTTCCCAGCTCCATAGCTACCAAGTAGTAGACTTGAAGTTTTTTTTTTTTTTGAATACTTTTTTATCTATATAAGATGAAAAGTTTCACATATTTCATATATACACATCTAGGAGCATAGTGTTATTTCCCACCCTACCTCCTTCTGGCTCCATGGCAATGGTCTTAAACACTGTGCCATACTGGACCCTATATGTCTACTGGAGGATACACTCAGCAAAAGCTTAAATCCATTTAAGCCATACTCATTGTTCTGTGAAGTGATCTTACAAAGGAAGTTGTGAGAATGCTATCATTACCATAGTTTAACTAATAGTGGACAATTAATTGAAGAAGTGTTAGAAAATGGGAAAACTGGAGCTTTGGAGTTGGTGAAAATCGATAACTGTAACAGCAGAGTAGTAAGCTACAGTGAGAAAAACTACTGACTGGAATTATAAGGCTTTAAATAATTAACTTGCAAATTTACAATTAAACTTATTTGAAAGACATAATATGAATTATATTTATAGATAGACATAAATCATATATAAAGATGTCAAAACAATGATGACCCCTAATAATCTTACATATTCCTCTATTAGATCGTCAAAATTTTGTTATGAATAAATAATGTGGAGCATGTACTTAAATTCTATTTCTTACTTTCTTAACTAGAAGTGCTGGGAGAAGGGGCAGGTAATGAATACATAAAAAATAAAAGTATCTTCTGTTGTGGAAAAATTCCCTATCCTGCTGACAGGGGATGAGCAAAGAGAAGCGCTAGGAAACTCTTCCTCAAGGTAACATCTGGCTTATGAGTCTGAACAAACATGTCTTTTTCCAATTATTTTAAGGTGCTATGATTCTGAAAGTTTTACTGAAGAAAGTAGGACTATAACCTTCAAAATTAATTAGGCAACCATTTAATAGGGTTTTCATGCTCACTTGTCTTTTACGAATACATAAAACAGAATAAAAATAAAATAGCAAATTGCTGTATTATAGGCCAAATTATAAAAGGGATAAAGGCTTAAGTGGTTTCTTGCCCAGCATTCCTGTAAAGCCATTTTAAATTACATAATAAAATTATCATTCTATGCATTTAAATACTGATACTGTAATGGTGTTACTAATATTAGATGCAGCGACTTCCTTCATTTTTATTTAAACTTTAGTAATTTTTATGGAACAACAGGGACAACAAGACACATAGTGACAGACACTAGAGTGCTGGTTTAAGGAAATTTTGTGTTCCCTCAGGAATAAGTATTTCTCTTCTAAGCAGCACCCAGATATAGTATTTTTAATTATTATAACTGATTTAACTCAGCATTAGTCACAACAGAATGAGACACAGTTAAAATGTCATTTCATAGATAACGAGACCGAGGCTTATCTCAATAAATATCTCAGTAAAATTGTCTGAGCAGAAGTGAAATAATTTGCTCCGGGTCACATTGCTATTAAGAGCGAGAGCTGGAATTTAAGCCCCAGCTCTTTTGGTCATGTTGCACATTCTCAGATCTTTCCGTTTTGCATGCTCCTTCCAATCAATATTTTTACTAGACCATTTATCATTGCAAGTATTCCAAATCCAATTACAGAAGTACCCACGGGTGAGTTAAATTTTGTCTTCCAAATGCTGCTCCCTGGAACTGCGGTGAGGCTCCCTCAAGAGCTGTGCTGATTTATCTTTTCTAGTCTCTCCTCTTGCTTGTCTCAGGACATTTACCTGCGGCTTCCCCAGATCTCTCACTGTCCTGTTCCCATTGCTGCTTGTAAAGCTCCCTTACATGTGTGGCGTATCCGCATCTCTATTTCTTCTGCATACATTTTTCTCATGCTTCATTTCTTTCTTCCACACCATTTTGGATGCACTTTCATCCTTTGCTTTTCCATTCCAAAGTCATCTGCTGCTACCGCAACCTTGTTTCCAGGGGTGGGCAATTCATTCTATGACTTCCAATCTTCATGGAAAAGATTTTCTTTTCCTTTAAAAACCTCAATGGTTAGATGAAGACATTTTATTTGTCAAAAAGCCACATGAGAAAAACAAATTCTCTCAAAATCATGAAAATGTCCTCACTGAGGCTTTTTTTTTCTTTTCAAATTTACACCACCTTTTGCTCACAAGAACATTTTTCAAAGTAAAGACTGTCAAACAGAAATGCCTGTATGGCGAAGTGGTGAATGTTCTTTTCTAATCCTGTTATCCACATGCATTTACAGCTGTTCACTTCACACAAAACTGTGACTGTTCCTAATATAAACTGTTTCGTTTATTTTGTGTCCCTTCCAGAACTCCCAGGGTGAAACCCAGTCCCCTTTCTGGTGTTATTAAGAGAAAGGGCCTTTGGAGACGTGATTAAATCATGAGGGCAGGGTCCTCATGGGTGGATCAGTGCTTTCTAAAAGGGCTGTTGGGGCTGGGTCCTTGGGCCTCCTGGTTAAGACAACAGTGGGGATGACTGCATTTCACAACTGGCTCTATTCCCAGTTCTAGCTTCTTTTTTTTTTAATTTATTTAAGTTATACAAGTTTCATATATTTCATATATAGAGATTTAGGAACATAGTGGGACTACCCCTCCCCATATCTCAGATTCCCATTCTTAATTTTTTTTTAAATATTTATTTATTTATTTGAAAGTCAGAGTTACACAGAGAGAGAAGGAGAGGCAGAGAGAGAGAGAGAGAGTGAGAGAGAGAGAGAGAGAAGTCTTCCATCTGCTGGTTCACTCCCCAATTGGCCACAATGGCTGGAATTGTGCCCATCAGGAGCCAGGAGCTTCTTCCAGGTCTCCCACATGGGTACAGGGGCCCTAGGACTTTAGCCATCTTCTACTGCTTTCCCAGGTCATAGCAGAGAGCTGGATGGTAAGAGGAGCAGCCGGGACTAGAACCAGTGCCCATATGGGATGCCGATGCTTCAAGGCCAGGGCATTAACCCGCTGCACCACAGCGCCGGCCCCTCCCATTCTTAATTTTTTACATTGGTCTATTATAAGTATACTTAGTGATCATATAGTTAACCCTACTCTAAATAAAGGAGTTCAGCAAATAGTATGAAGAGAAATAAAACAAAATAATACTAAATATTGCTCCTCAGTGGAAGAGGCAAGGGCTATAACCCATCCTCTATTCTCAAAATGTCTACTTCGCTCCAATATATTACAGTTCAGGTACTCTGTTAGTAACATTGGATCAGGGAAAACATGTTCTACTTGTCTTCTTGGGATTCCCTTCAGAATAAGGAAGTTCGTGGGAGGCAGCATGCAGTGGCTCATGCTGTTGGGCCCTGTCATCCTCACATGAGACCTGGATGCATTCCTGACTCCCAGTTTCAAGTGTGGCCTACTCCTTGGCCAGTGATGGCATTTGGGGAGCCAAGTGGGGATTGCAAGATCTTTTTCTCCCTATCTGTGTCTCTTTCCTTTCCTACCAAATAGTTAAATGAAAAAATAGGGCTGCGTGGAGCTAACAGGCATTTTTTGTTCTTTGGCTCTCTGCCACATAATGACATGATGTCCATCCCCTTTGTCACTCTGTCCCGTCCACCCCAGGAGCTCCTATGTGATGCCATCTCTGAGGAGCAGGCCTTCACTGTACACTGACGGGATGGCTCCTTGATGTTGGACTTCCTAACCTCCAGGGCCCTGGGCAGAATTGGTTCTAAATTACCCAGTGTCAGGTATTTTGTAATAGCGTAAATGTACTGAGACAATAATATTTAGTTTTCAATCACTAGAACCCATTTAAGATCTTAATTTTTAAATAGCTAGATTTCTTAACCCAAGTGCTCAAATCACTTATACTCTTTACACTCTAATCTCTTCTCTCATTTTCTGTAAAGATGTTAAGAGACTATCATTGGATGAGCATTCTCTAAATATTGTAAAGAATTTGCTTGTTAATAGAAATTATGCTTAGTAAAATCTGATCCAAAAAAATTCTGTGAATTTTGAATATATATACTAGGTAAAATGAGAATCATTGAAAACCGTAAGACTCAGAAGATTTTTCTGAAAATCTGTCTGAAGGTATAGCTCCTGTTATGTAACTCAGCAAAATAAAAAATGTAGTTAATGTACCTTAGAAAATAACATAGCTGGTTTGGAATTAGACAAACTAATTCTAGCCTTGTACAGTTTCTTTTGAAGGAAATTGAAAGGCACAAATTATTCAATGTTTATACATTATCAGATTTACATCAATCCTGGAAGCTGGACACAAGTGCTCTGGAAAAATTCAGAGTCATATATAATTGAATGATAGAATCTTTGGCTTTTAGAAAATTTCAGCTGACTTGTCCGAAGATGTCAGTGTACTGCAAAGTTAGGATGGGAATTAGAGTGTCTGGTGGGATTTATTGCTGTTTAGAGAAAATCTTTGAGCAGCTGATCCAATTCACCTAAAACAGATAAGTAGTAGAGGTGCCAGGTCAACTACACTGATTATCACAGTCATTCTACCCTTTCTCCATAGATCTTGAGTACCAACAATGCCAGATAGATGTTCCGGTGGGAGCTGAGAGGGCAGCACGGTGTCTGATTTAACCTAAAGGATGCTAGCAGGTATAATCAACTAGGTTGGCTACAGAAAAAGACTACATGAAAAGAAGTGTTGAGGCACTCAGACATATGCAAATGGAGTGTGAAATTGAGCAAACCAAGAGATGCAGACATCAGATGGTTGTGGAGGGATTTGTGAGGCAACATTTTCTGCCCAGTTAAAGACCAGTGTTGGAAATACATGAGGATACTTCAGAAACTACATGGAAAATGTAATCAACAGGTAATTTTATTTTGCTGTAAAATATATTGAAATCCATGCATATAAGGGATATTCAAAAATTCATAGAAAATATGTATTATGAAAAACCTATGCATGGGGCTATGCGCCAAAAGAAGGTTATCTTTTAATTACATTTTTGAAATTATACACAAACACACATTAATAAATAATTAATTGTGGTCTAAGACATCATACCTAGTTTATTTCATATAATACTTAAAACCACACGTGAGAAATATTATCCTAACATTAAAGCGTGTGGCTGAAAGTCAGCAAAAAAAAAAATGGAAATAATACCTGGTCACATGTTTTGAGGCAAAATTTTCATACTTGTTTTATGTTCATTGCTAGAGTTAAGTTTGTGCCTGAACTCACATTTAAGTCTTAGGAACATTTGTGCAAGAGGAAACCACACAATTCCAATCTTGTAATTTGTTCCCAAGTAGAATAGATATGGTCTCATTATATTTCAATCCTCTGAGTCTGATGGGGTAGAAAATTACATATGGAATTCCTGCGGCAGCCATGTTGTTATTAGAAGTTACCTACAACACACTAGGCAAACTGTACTCTACATGATTAGTGTATAAAAGGAAAACTCTGACCAGAGATTATTAACCCTGGTGCTCCTGGTAGCAGGAACTGTGTTCTATTTCTGCATCTGTTTAATATTTAGTCTGAAATGAGAAAAATACAAAAATATGCTTAGTTTCCCTTAGGCTAATTTTGTAATATGAAGAACAATTTTATTTTCAGATACTGTATTTTCCACTCTATCCCACTTAATATGCTTATTGTCTCAAAATAAGAATCCCTGGAAGTCCTCAGTGCAGCTTCGTGGGGGAGAATCAACGTGCCCAGGTTCTGCCCCTGATGTGGATGGTTAGGCCCTCCGGAACTGCCCGACTCTCTGGAACTTAGAGGATCACAACTACACGAATCACACCAGCGAAGACCGAGCAACTTGAGAAATGCCTGTTAAATGCAGGCCAAACTGTAGAATCCTGAGTAAGCGAAACTTAGCATTTTAAGCCCCTTAATTTGAGGTTGACTTATGCACAAAAGAAATCTGATGATTACCTCCTATGCTAGTATTGTAACTATCATACTATTATAACCTCCAATTTACAGATGAAGGAACTGCTTCAAGACGTTCATAACTTAACATCAGACCCTATCATGTAATATCTCTTAGATTCAAGTACATTCACAATCTTAGGACCTAAGGTGGTAAAAATGCGCTTACTCTGTTTTTAAGTATTCATGCTGGTTTTTAAAAAGTTGGCAATATTAAATTAATCTTTTATTATTTTTTTAAAAATTTTCCAGTGAAATAAAAAAAGCTTAGAAATTAGTCTAAGAATATGTATCGTATCATAAAGCATGAGACAACTACATTTAATAACCACTCCTGCTATGTCCAGTATTCTGGGTCTTACTGACCGACTTGCCTGCGGTTCTAGAAAGCAAAGAGAGGGACTGTTTGTGATGCAACACTTTATTTAGGAAGCGCTCCTAGGAAGCAAGAGTGAGGAAATGGAAGAGGGGTGGGGCTGGTGCTGTGGTATAGAACGTTTTATGCCCCTGCCAGCAGTACCAGAACCTCTTTTTGGTACTAGTTTGAGTACTGACTGCTCCACTTCCAATCCAGCTCCCTTTTACTGCACCTGGGAAAGCAGCGGAAGATGGCCCAAGTCCGTGGGCACCTGCAACCACATTGGAAACTGGAAGGTATCTCCTGGCTCTTGGTTTCGGCATGGTGCATTCCTGGCCATTGTGACCATTTGGGGAGTGACCCAGTAGATGGAAGATTTCTCTCTCTCACTCTCCTTCTCTCTCTGTACTTCTGCATTTCGAATAAATAAATCTTAAGAAACAGAAATGAAACAGAAGAAAATTATCCAAGTATACACTGCCAAGTTGGCATTTGCTATTAGCCACCTGAGACTCATCCTGATATACTACCTAGAGTTTTATTAAACTAGGTCAGGAATCCCTACATTGGAAAGAGAGGGAAAAGGAGTTATCTCCATTAGTTGAGAGTGGTTTCATACTTGTCAATCTCCCCACATGTCTGGGCAACTCATATATGTTGGGGCAGGAGAGAAGAAATACAGGCCCCTGGCATGAGCCAAAGTATGTTCAAGTACATGCATCTGGTCAAAGTTTATAAGGAAATCATGACCAGCACACAGATTTAGCAAGACTTAGGTCCGGGAAGATTTAAAGTCGACACAACAGTTACCTTATACATATACTCAAAAATCACAACAAAAACATTGCTTTGAATAAATTAATAAGGCTAAACTATCTCAGGCTGAACACTATAAAACCCAAATTAGAAAGGTCAGCACGTGGAAGGCATAACAACTTTCCTTGACATCTGACTTTGAGAGACTTACTTCCTGCCCAATGTCAACAGCAAACTAAGAGAGGCACCAAAGTGCACGTAGTTTTTGATCTTGCCTGAACTCTCATCGGTTGACCTCCATTCTCCTTTTCTGCTTCTGAGAGCCAAGCATTAGTAATATATCCATGCAAGAGAAATGCTACAAGTCTCTTAATGAGCTACCCTTGCATTCAGTTATATAAGGTCGAAGGAAAGTGCACTTTATATTCCAGCCAAGCCAACTATTCAGAGCAACATCAGTGCAAGAGAACCAATTTGAACTTAACATTAATTAGATTTTTAGTGGGCTGTAAAATTTGCTCAAGGTATGAAGTACTTCATAATTATAGGAGATTATGGTCATATTCTGAAGAACTAAGGTAGAAAGTGCCTGCATAAAACAAACTGCATTTAGGTCTGAATTACAAGAAAGTTCAATGTGTTTCATATCGTTAGGGATGTTTAGAAGCAATTTTTAAAAATATATATAATTTGAGAAATAGAGAAAGACAAAGAGCTCCTGTTTGCTGGTTCACTCTCCACACCTACAGTAGTTGGGATGGCTTTGTCTGAAGCCAGGATGTAGGAATTCAATACAGGGCTTGTAGGTGGGAGGCAGGAACTCCATTACTTGTGTCATTTTGGCTTCCTCACATGCTTCCTTCTGAAATTGCAGGAAACCAAAGTCAGGAGCCAGAGACAGAAATTGAACCCAGGTAGTCTGATTCAAGATATGGGCATCTTAACCACTGTCTTAACTGTCAGGCCATACAGCTGGCCTTTGAAATGATTTTAAGGTTGCAAATTTTATAAACAGGAGATACCAAACAGTTGTGCTAGACATGCAATGGCAAATGTGTAAATTAATTATAATTTATAATGAATTATATGAAATGAGATTTCTTATCACATTACTACAACTATATTGTGGTACTGCATTTGTGTTAGGGCATACTTTTACATTTATAACAAAGCACACTAATTCATGTTTCTGTATTTGAAAGGGGCAGTTGCTTTGCCTGTCACTAACAATTTAGATAACACCTTCATATATGCACATGTGTGACATGTTAAGGACCGCTTCCAGACCAAGTCCAGTGTCCCTCCTTTTGTAAACATTTTGTATTGCTATCTAGTGTCCACAAGGCTAATTATAAGCAGAGAGGCTTATGAGGAGTTTATGAATTGTAAACTAAGCTTCATGAACATAGATGCAGCCACTGGATGAGTAAAAACTAACTTCCATTGTATGCACCTGAACCATCACTAAAATTTTAAAGAAGTTAATGAAATTCTTTCAAAATTAGGTATTTTTTTAACTCTATTGAAAGATGAAGAAGAAATGGATAATTGAATTTTGCAATCTCATCACTAACATTTACTTTACATTCTGCGAACATATTCTTCTTTCTAAGAAATTACACATGTGTGATGTGAGTGAACACAGTTTAGAATGCATGATTTGGCCGGCGCCGCAGCTCACTTGCTAATCCTCCACCTGTGGCACGGGCACCCCGGGTTCTAGTCCTGGTTGGGATGCTGGGTACTAGTCCCGGTTGCTCCTCTTCCAGTCCAGCTCTCTGCTGTGGCCCGGGAAGACAGTGGAGTACGGCCCAAGTGCTTGGGCCCTGCACCCACGTGGGAGACCAGGAGGAAGCACCTGGATCCTGGCTTTGGATCAGTGCAGCACCGGCCGTAGCAGCCATTTGGGGGGTGAACCAGTGGAAGGAAGACCTTTCTCTCTGTCTCTCTCTGTCTATAACTCTCTCTGTCTCTCTCTCTCACTGTCTAACTCTGATGTCAAAAAAAAAAAAAAAAAAGAAAAAAGAAAGAAAAAAAGAAAGCATGATTTCCCCTGATTACACAGTGACACTGATTTCAAAGCAAAATGCCGATTGCTTTGAATAGAAGTAATGTTAGCTTCAGGGAGTCCATTAATATATGAGGTGCTAATTTAAAAATCAATCCAGGAATTTTTCAAAGCCAAAAAAAGTTAAATAATTCCTTACTGAATAAGCAGTTTTAATCAGCCACCATTTTGAGTCTGCAGAGAAAAAAAAAACAACGGAGATGAACAAGGAAAGTTAAATGTCAATGTTAAATTATTATGAAAGCAATTTTATTTATTTTGTTGGTCCTTCAAATTGGCTGACAAACTGATAGTGAATCTTACTTACAGAGTCAAAATTTGTGCTACTTTTCTTGACTACTTTTTCCTTTCTGCTCACCTGTAAATAGAATGCAGTATCACATTTTATATACCTTATAGTTTCAAGAGAAAGAATGGCAGTGATCCCACTGTCAACTTGGATTTCTGACTGAGACATCTTTTATGACTTTCAGTTACTTCTGCATATAAGGGACCTCTTCATACCCATATATGTATGTAAAATGAAAATATAAATCAGTTACTTCTTAAAGAGGGAATGATAAAAATACATTTTGAATTTATAATATATAAAAAGGAAATATATATTTAAAGATATAAATCACTAAAAATTTGGGATCATCTGCTTTCATTAATTGGAAACAAGTTATAGATACTAAGAACAAATATTAGTGCTACAAGTATTATAAAATCACAAAATTAGTAGACTTCTAAGCTTATGGGTTCATATATTTTTTTTATTGTTTTTTCAAGGTTATTTATTTTATTTTTTTTTTTTTTTGGTTCTTTTTTTTTTTAAATTTATTTAATGAATATAAGTTTCCAAAGTACGAATAATGGATTACAATGGCTTCCCCCCCATACCGTCCCTCCCACCCACAACCCTCCCCTTTCCCACTCCCTCTCCCCTTCCATTCACATCAAGATTCATTTTCGATTATCTTAATATACAGAAGATCAGCTTAGTATACATTAAGTAAGGATTTCAACAGTTTGCTCCCACACAGAAACATAAAGTGAAAAATAATAGATGATTTTTTTTAAATGATGATGAAATCAGATCAGACCTATTGTCATGTTTAATCCCAGTGAGAATCAAGTTGGGAGTTGATAGTTTTTTTCTTTTTTATTTTTTTTTTTACAGAGGATCAGTTTAGTATACATTAAGTAAAGATTTCAACAGTTTGCACCCCCATAGAAACACAAAGTGAAATATACTGTTTGAGTACTCGTTATAGCATTAAATTTCAATGCACAGCACATTAAGGACAGAGATCCTACATGAGGAGTAAGTGCACAGTGACTCCTGTTGTTGACTTTACCAATTGACACTCCTGTCTATGGCATCAGTAATCTCCCTATGCTCCAGTCATGAGTTTCCAAGGCTATGGAAGCCCTCTGAGTTCTCCAACTCTTATCTGGTTTAGACAAGGTCATAGTCAAAGTGGAGGTTCTCTCTTCCCTTCAGAGAAAGGTACCTCCTTCTTTGAAGACCTGTTCTTTCCACTGAGATCTCACTCACAGAGATCTTTTGCCAGAGTGTCTTGGCTTTCCATGCCTGAAATACTCTCATGGGCTTTTCAGCCAGATCCGAATGCCTTTAGGGCTTATTCTGAGGCCAGAGTGCTATTTAGGACATCTGCCATTCTATGAGTCTGCTGAGTATCTCACTTCCCATGTTGGATCACTCTCCCCTTTATTTATTCTATCGGTTAGTGTTAGCAGGTCCTAGACTTGCTTATGTGCTCCCTTTGACTCTTAGTCCTTTCATTATGATCAATTGTGAACTGAAATTGATCACTTGGAATAGTGAGATGACATTGGTACATGCCACCTTGATGGGATTAAATTGGAGTACCCTGGTATGTTTCTAACTCTACCATTTTGGGCAAGTCAGCTTGAGCATGTCCCAAATTATACATCTCTTCCCTCTCTTATTCCCACTCTTATGTTTAACAGGGATCACATTTCAGTTAAATTTCAACACTTAAGAATAACTGTGAATTAATTACAGAATTAAACCAGTCATATTAAGTAGAACAGACAAAGAAACTACTAAGAGGGATAATGTATTAAGTTGTGCTGTTTATTGCAGCACAATTCACAATAGCTAAGACCTGGAACCAACCTAAATGCCAATCAACGGTAGACTGGATAAAGAAATTATGGGATATGTACTCTTTAGAATACTATACCACAGTAAGAAACAACGAAATCCAGTCATTTGCAACAAAATGGAGGAATCTGGAACACATCATGCTGAGTGAAATAAGCCAGTCCCAAAGGGACAAATACCATATGTTCTCCCTGATTGGTGACAACTGACTGAACACCAAAAAGGAAACCTGTTGAAGTGGAATGGACACTATGGGAAACGGTGACTTGATCAGCATAGCCCTGACTGTTAATGAACAACTTAATGGGTTCATATATTTTTACATAATATCCTCAATAAATTGCCAAACAGCATCTATAAACTCACTAAATGGAGCTTTACCTATTTTTCATGTACTTTGTGGTATAGCCCAAATGTTAAAAATGCTTTCTGTGGAAATGTGAATGTAAAGCCACCCAAAAGCTAGGCATTAACACATTGGTAGACACTGTGGATATTGTCAAATTCTCCTTATCTTAGCAGCTTTCCCTTTGCTTCCTCCTCAGAGTACATGTTACCCCCCTCAATTCCTCCTCATAGAACAAGTTGTTAAACATGTATTAGCAGACTATTTTCATTTAAATTCATTAATTGTTCCTTCTTAAAGAATATGAATTATTAATATGCCTTGTTTATTTATTCTGTTTGATCTCAGTTGGGTGTGATTTTGATTACTGAGGGTACATTTGACAATGTCTGGAGATATTTTTGGTCCTCACAAAAATAAGGTTGCTAGTGGTGTCTAGAGGGCAGAGGACATATGTGCTACTGAATGATGCATTAGATAGATGCCACATAATAATTACTCGCTGCAAAATGTCAATATTATCACTTGACAAAATCCTATCCTCCTTTTTGGTGGACAATTGGCTTGATTTTCATTTATATAAATTATAAATAAAGAGGCCTGGTCATTTTTAATATTTCTTCTGTCAATATACTCATCCGTATATAGTTTAAATTTTTGGTTTATTTTTTAGACAAGCAGAGAGCCAGAAAGAGAGAGAATGAGAGAAAGACAGAGAGAGACAGAGAGACAAATATTCATGAGATTTTTCCATCTACATTATCCACATTAGTTAGGATTGGGCCACGCTGAAGCCAGGAGACTGAACTCAATCCAGGTCTTCCACATGGGCCATCACCTGCTACCTCCAAGGGCAAGAATTAGCAGGAAGCTAGAATAAGAAGCATATGCATGATTTGAACTCTAGGTCTATGATAAGAAAAGCTTGTATCCCAAGTGAAATCTTTTCTGGGTAAATAACAAGATATGAAAATACCAGGTCACAAGGTATGTATATGAGGGTACTTTAAAAGCTCATAGGAAAAAGAAATTAAGACAAATTTGGGATGGATAGGGATTTGGAACCACATTTAAGACAATAATTGGGATGCCCATATCCATGTCAGAGTGAAGTCCAGCAACTCTGCCTGCAGTCTAGCTTCCTGCTAATGCACATTCTGGGAGGTGTCAGATGATGGCTCAGGTACATCCACGTGGGAGACCTGGATTGAATTCTGGGCCCCTAGTGTCAGCCTGGCCCATATGGCTATTTCAGATATTTGGAGAGTGAATCAGTGGATGAAATGTCTGTTTCTCTGTTTCTCCTTGTCTCTGCATTACAAAGGAAATAAAAATGAATAAAATGTATAAAAAACATGAGTTTATTTTGGTGCAAAAAATAATGAAATTCACGCATGGTTTTTCATTATACATGTCTCCTATCAACTTTGTGAATATTCTACCTGTGTTCACTTTAGTACATACTGGCAAGTGTCACAAACTAGTTGTTCTGTATTAGACTTCTCCCACAAATGAATAAGAAATGCAGCTATTCCACATCATCACCTTGATTTTTCTGAACTTCTTTCTCCTTGTGGTAAAATTTATATAGAGTGATAAGCTTATTTAAGGGTATGGTTTGCTGAGATTTGTCAAATGTTGAAATATAGAGTGTTTTCAATATTCCAGGAAGTTTCCTCTTGGTCTCTTCAAATTTATCCCAACCTCTAGAAAGAGTCACACTTCTGACTATTAGTATATATTAACGGTGCCAATTTTCAAAATCCATAAATATGTTTATTTTCTGTAAGTTTCTTCATATTAGGCTTTTTCAAGTTAATGTAATATTGTGTTTATATTGAGACTCATACTTGTGCATGGATCAATAGATAATTTTTGTTCTTAAAGAATATTGTATGAAGTGAGTGGGTATTCAGCCTAGCAGTTAAGATGTCCACCTCCCCCATCAGAATGCTTAGGTTTAATTCATGGCTCTGCAAATATTTTCTCTATGACTTTTGTTTTTCATTTCCGTAATGGTGGCTTTTAATGAATAGATATTTATAAAATTTACAAAATCTACTTTTTCATGTTTTACGGGCTTTTTGTCCTTTTTAGTCTGCTATAAAGAAGATATTTTATTATATTTCTTTTAGGAGATTTATAATGTTTACCATTTAGATCTGAATTGTTTTGGAGTCTATCAAAATCTATATATATCTCTATTCAGGAGTTCTGTATTTGATTCCATTGAATGCTTTTTCTATCCTGTACATATGTACACTAATATTGTTACTTTCAGTTTTGAAAACAAGTAAGCTGAAATATTTTTATGCATTTTTACTTTATAAGATTCTTTTGGATTTTTTAGGCCCTATTTTGTAGCCACATTCATTTCAGAATCAGTTTGTCTATAGGTATGACTACTATTATTTTAATTGAGATCGTTTCAGAACTATGGGAGCATTTGAAATTGCATATTTACTGAGTTTTCCAATCCATGAACATAGTATAACTTATCGATCATTTAAATGTTCTTTAATTTCTGTTAGTAGCTTTTTGTATTTTCAACTTGGAGGCTCACTTGTTTTGGTTAATTCATTTCAATGTATTTAAATTTTTTTAAATTAATTAATTAATTAATTAATTTATTTTTAAACTTTTATTTAATGAATATAAATTTCCAAAGTACAGCTTATGGATTACAATGGCTCCCCCACCCCCATAACGTCCCTCCCACCCGCAACCCTCCCCTTTCCCACTCCCTATCCCCTTCCATTCACATCAAGATTCATTTTCGTTTCTCTTTATATACAGAAGATCAGTTTAGCATACATTAAGTAAAGATTTCAACAGTTAGCTCCCACACAGAAACATAAAGTGAAAAATACTGTTTGAGTACTAGTTATAGCATTAAATCTCAATGTACAGCACACTAAGGGCAAAGATTCTACATGAGGAGTAAGTGCACAGTGACTCCTGTTGTTGACTTACCAAATTGACACTCTTGTTTATGGCCTCAGTAATCACCCTAGGCTCTTGTCATGAGCTGCCAAGGCTATGGAAGCCCCCTGAGTTCACTGACTCTGATCATATTTAGACAAGGCCATGGTCAAAGTGGAAGTTCTCTCCTCCCTTCAGAGAAAGGTACCTCCTTCTTTGATGACCCATTCTTTCCACTGGGATCTCACTCACGGAGATCTTTCATTTAGGTCTTCCCCCCCCCCCCCAGAGTGTCTTGGCTTTCCATGCCTGAAATAGTCTCATGGGCTTTTCAGCAGGATCCGCATGCCTTGAGGGCTGATTCTGAGGCCAGAGTGCTGTTTAGGACATCTGCCATTCTATGGGTCTGCTGTGTATCTCACTTCCCATGTTGGATCATTCTCTCCCTTTTTGATTCTATCAGCTAGTATTTGCAGACACTATTCTTGTTTATGCGATCCCTTTGGTTCTTAGTCCTATCATTATGATCAATTGTGAACAGAAATTGATCACTGGGACTAGTGAGATGGCATTGGTACATGCCACCTCGATGGGATTGAATTGGAATCCCCTGGTATGTTTCTAATTCTACCGTTTGAGGTAAGTCAGCTTGAGCATGTCCCAAATTGCACATCTCTTCCCTCTCTTATTCCCACTCTTATATTTAACAGCGATCACTTTTCAGTTAAGTTTCAGCACTTAAGAAGAATTGTGTATTGATTACAGTATTCAACCAAAAGTATTAAGTAGAACAAACAAAAAAATACTAAGAGGGATAACATATCAAGTTGCTCTTCAACAGCCAGGGTGAGGGCTGATCAAGTCACCGTTTCTCCTAGTGTTCATTTCACTTTAACAGGTTTCCTTTTTGGTGCTCAGTTGGTTGTCACCTATCAAGGAGAACAAGTGGTATTTGTCCCTTTGGGATTGGCTTATTTCACTCAGCATAATGTTTTCCAAATTCCTAACAGGGATCACTTTTTAGTTAAAATATAAACAGCTAAGAATAATTGTGTGTTAATTACAGAGTTCAACCAATGGTACTAGAACAAAAAAAATACTAAAACGGATAAATATCATATGTTCTCCCTGATCGGCGACAACTAACTGAGCACCAAAGGGGAAACTTGTTGAAATGAAATGGACACTATGAGAAATAGTGACTTGATCAGCTCTTGTCCTGACGGTTGATGCACAATGTAAAATTTATTTTTGAGGCAGAGAGGGAGACGGAGGTGGACGATACTACAAGAGAGAAAGAGAGCTCTTATTCACTAGCTCACTGCCAAATGCCAACTTACAACAGTCAGGGCTGGGCTGAGACCAAAACCAGGAGCTGGAAACTCATCAGAGTTCTATCGTGTTGGTGGCAGGAATCCCAGTTACTTGAGTCATGACTGCTATCGTCCAGGGTCTGTGGGACATGACATCTTAACTAGTAGCTTAACCACTAAGCTAAATTCCTGTCTAACAACGTATAACCTTTTCCCTCTACATACTGTACTTCAGTTCTTCTGCTACTAGAAAAATATACAGTTATCTGGTACATTGTCACCTCCCTAAATGCATGCCGAAAGAGTAGAGGCTTTTTTGGATTATTCTTGGAATTTTATAGCCAATCATGTGACCCATAATGAAGACTTTTTCCTATTTTCTTTTGGTTCTTTATGCATTTCATTCCTTTAATGTGCTTCATTTCAGTGGCTACCAACCCAGTACAGTGTGGAACAGATGTAATGTGAGCAGACATTCAAGCCATCTTTATGGAGAAAGTTGTTAGGAAATGAATATTTTAATCCATATAAAACAGTTTCAAATTTTGAATTCTTATTTAACTTTCTTGGTTAATTTATATATTTCAACAGATTTACCCAAATTATCAAAGTCATTGAATTTATTTGTATGAAATTGTTTATAATACTAACAAAATATTATTTGATATCCATAAAAAAGTATTCATACACTTACTATCATTCTTCACAACAGTGAAAACTGGTATTTCTCTATTTCTTAAGAATTAGCATTGCTAGTGATTTATTAATTTTAGTAGTCTTTAAAATGAAATAGCTAGGGCCGGCGCTGTGGCTCAATAGGCTAATCCTCCTAATTATGCCTGTTAGTAGTTGACATGATCCTATACATAGGAGAACCAAAAGACTCCAGTTAAGAGCCTATTGGAAGGCTAATCCTCCACCTGCGGCACCGGTACCTGGGTTCTAGTCCCGGTCGGGTGCCGGATTCTGTCCCGGTCACTCCTCTTCCTATCCAACTCTCTGCTGTGGCCTGAGAGGGCAGTGGAGGATTGCCCAAGTGCTTGGGCCCTGCACCCGCATGGGAGACCAGGAGAAGTACCTGGCTCCTGGCTTAGGATCAGTGCAGTGCGCCGGCTGCAGCGTGCCGGCTGCAGCGGCCATTGGAGGGTGAACCAATGACAAAGGAAGACCTTTCTCTCTCTCTCTCTCTCTCTCTCTCTCTCACTGTCCACTCTGCCTGTCAAAAAAAAGAAAGAAAAGAAAAAAAAAAGAAAATGAAATAGCTAGTTTTTGTTTACTTTTTCTTTAATTTTCCCTAACAAGTGAGTACAGTACTTATTTCATTCTCCTTTTTAGTTGCTTAAGGCAGATACTCAATTCATGACATTTCAATAATCTCATATATACATTTAAAGCTGTAATTTTACCAGCAGAGACCCATTGATAAGCTGAAACTCAGAACTGTTAGATGACAAAGTAGTCTCAATTTTCAGCAGGACCTAGGTTAAAGGTTAAGTTGACTGTGATTATTTTACGTGTGTGTGTGTGTGTGTGTGTGTGTGAGAGAGAGAGAGAGAGAGAGAGAGAGAGAGAGAGGGAAAGATGGCCGGGGAATAGGAGTTGTGAGTACTAATGCAATGATTTTTAATAGAATACATTTTGCACTATGAATCACGTGAGCCTATATTAAGCAAGCAGCAAGCAAGCAAACCAGGGAGAATACTTTCATCATAGACATGAAACCCCATTGGTAAATCAAGCCCAACTACTGTTAATTCCTGTGACCTATACACAATATTGCCTCTCAACTTGCAAATGAAATCTTTCTCCTTTCTATCTAACCCAAAAAGATTATAAAAATAAGTCTACACACTTGGACAGCAATATATACACTATAAACACATACATAGGAAATGAAAATATATGATATTTATGGTGTATCTGAAAAGACTAGAAGGAAATCACTGGTTCATCCCCAAAATGGCCAGAATGACCAGGGCTGGGCCAAGCCAAAGCTTGGTGCCAGAAACTTCATTCGGCTCTCCCTTATGGGTGCAGAGGTTCAAGCCCTTGGGGCATCATCTGCTGCTTTCCCAAGCACATTAGCGGGGAGCTGGATTGGAAGTGGGGCAGCCAGGACTGGAACTGGTGTCCATATGGGATGCTGGCGCTGCAGACTGAGGTTACACTAACTATGCCACCATGCCAACAACCTCCCCCCGCCACAATGAATTTTTAGACTTGCATAAAACAGCACTAAATCATAATCTATTTCAAAACAGTGAAGAAAAAATTTTATGCTTGTCCAATAGAGGAATATGCGATATGTCCAATAAAGATTCTTTAAAGCCACATCTAAAAGTATATTTTGATGCCAAACATAGACCAGAGGAAAAAAGTGTCATAAGTGTCATTCAGTGTCATTGTAACAGCTGTCAGGGGAGAACAATTAGCCTAGTGATTAGGATCTTGGTTAGGATGTCCACATCTGGTATCAGCATACCTGGGCAAGGATAATGCCTGGCAGGTGATGGCTAGTGACTCAGGTGATGGGTTTGCCGAAGCAGGAAGCCTCATGAAAGAGACCAGGCTTGACTTCCGAGTTCCCAGTTTTGGCATCACTGCTATTGTGGTTATTTGGCGAGTGAGCCAGTGAATGACAGCTCTCCCTCTTTCTGCTTCTCTGTTTCTTTCACACAATTAATAAATTGAACCCTATTAACAGCTGACATGATCACAGAGAAAAGTCAGATACCACATCTTACCTAGGAAGCCTGTCTCATTTGGACTCATTTGGGAGGATGCAACTAGTATTCATCTCCTATTCTTCTACATATGCTTTGTCATCATCATTGTTATTGTTAGGGTTTTTGTCTGGATTTTACCCTGAGGGTGAGTGGGTTGGGGAAACCAAAATGAATGTTTATTAACAATAATTACACATTTCTTGGTAAATTTGAATCTTTTACTGTTTCCTTTTATCCATGTTGAGAAAACTAAAGCTTTTCCAATAGGCATAAATATTGAAGTTTCTAATTAATAAATATTAAGAATTTCATATCTGCTTAACATTTTTCCAGGGAGCATAACCTTAGTCCTGCCGCTCAATGATAAGAAGCAAAGCTTCAGGATGACCTGCTCTGTTTTATACTTGAACAATCCACGTTTGCCCTGGAGCCAGGGTTGCATCCCGGACAGAGTTAGTGCCACATAGCTTGTTTTTATTCTTAGCAAAACTCAAATCATTATATATTTAGAAGTATGTACAATAGAAAGCAACAGTATGATTGCATTTTTAGGGAAAGCTATGTGTTGAAATAATAAACTGGCTAAAAGAGGAATAACTTAATGCGATGGCATGTTGTTCCTGAGAGTTCCCTACACAAGGATCATGCTGAGAAAACTGCAGGCTTCCAACTTAGCTGTGACTGTGCCTATGCATCAAGGCCTACCCTACTAACTGTGGATCTAATACAGTCATCATTATTACTGGATGTTAACATTCAAGAGAAAATACATTTCTTCTTTAAAAAAAAAAACAACTAAACTGCACAGGAACATTGGGCACAGAATTTTTATTTCTTTAACTCTATATAACTTTTGAAAAAGAGATATAGTAGCTACTAAAGTGGGAATTCAAAAACTATGCACAGTGCTTTATGCAAAGATATGTATTTGTTCAGGGCTAACATTTCTCTTTTTTAAAAAAAGATGTATTTATTTATTGGAAAGGCAGAGTTAGAGGAAGGGAGAGGCAGAGAAAAGGAGATTGTCCATCGTCAGCTTTAATCCCCAGATGGTTGGAATGACCAGAGATGAGCCATGCCAAAGCCAGGAGCCTGGAACCACATCCGGGTCTCCCATGTGGGTGGCAGGGGCCCACACGCTTCTGCTTTCACTGCTCTCTCAGTTGCATTAGCAGGGAGCTGGCCTTGAACCAGAGCTCACATGGGATGCTGGTGTCATGGGCAGCTGCTTAACTCTATGTGCCACAGTGTTGGCCCCAAGGCTAACACTTCATTTAAGGCATTGCAGAGTTTTGGCACATTACCAATTCTAATGTGACTATCTGAGCTCAATCTAAGGAGAAATAAAAGTAGGAAATTAACCTTTTGTGAGGTCTAATAGACTGTTTAATAAATTACTTCATACATTAAGTTCTCAGTTCTCAAAATCACCCCAAACTTAGATATATAATAGCAAAAATCATTATGTGATGTTCCCAAATGCTCTAGGTCAAGGATTCACAGAGCACCTGTCTCTGCTCCATGATGCCTGGGGCCGTGCTGACTTCTTACTGGAACAGCGCAAGTGACAGGAATGGCTGAGAGCTCAAAATCACCTAGAAACTTCACTGAAAGGTTCGGTGCTGAGGTCCACAAGAGTTGAAGGCAAGTCCAGTTGAGACTGTCAACTGGAGACAACAGCTATGACCTCTTAATGAGATTCAGGCTTCCAGAATAATGGCAGCAGGCTTTCTGGGGAACAACCAATCCAAGGGACCTAGCCAGAGCTGTAAGCCTCCTTTTGTCCCAGTCTGGAGAGTCATGAAGCATCTCCTTGTTCACATTATGCTGGTTACAAGAAAGTCACTAAGGCCAGCCCAGATTCAAAGAGTCTTGTAGGGGACTGGCAAAGCCATGTTGCAAAAGAGTATGTGGAATGTATTTTCATGACAGCATTTGGGAAACAAAACTGACTACATAACATTTTATGAATCTTATTTTTATGAAGTTGAAAGAGCTGCTGAGGGATGGATTTGGGATCACAACCAGTAATTTTTCATTCCAATATTCATGCTCATTTACTCTGTGTTATATATACAGACTGATTTCCATAGGATATGCAACGTTGTGACTTGTGTCACCTTATTTTTTTTTAAGATAAGGAAGTTACCACCTTTTAATTTAGTGATAATTATGTTGCATAACATTAGATTTAAAACAATGAAAAAGAAGAGATGTATAATTTGGGACATGCTCAGGCTGACTTGCCCCAAGTGGTGGAGTTGGAAGCATACCAGGGGATTCCAATTCAATCCCATCGAGGTGGCATGTACCAATGCCATCTCACTGTTCCAGGTGATCAGTTTCAGTTCACAGTTGGTCATGGTGAAGGGACTGGGAGTCAAAGGGAGCACATAGACAAGTCTAGTACCTGCTAACGCTAACTGATGGAGTAAATAAAGGGGAGAGTGATCCAACATGGGAAGTGAGATACTCAGCAGACTCATAGAATGGCAGATGTCCTAAATAGCACTCTGGCCTCAGAATCAGCCCTAAAGGCATTCAGAGCTGGCTGAAAAGCTCATGAGAGTATTTCAGGCATGGAAAGCCAAGACACTCTGGCAAAAGATCTCTGCGAGTGAGATCCCAGTGGAAAGAACAGGTCATCAAAGAAGGAGGTACCTTTCTCTGAAGGGAGGAGAGAACCTCCACTTTGACTATGACCTTGTCTAAACAAGATAAGAGTCGGAGAACTCAGAGGGCTTCCATAGCCTTGGAAACTCATGACTGGAGCATAGGGAGATTACTGATGCCATAGACAGGAGTGTCAATTGGCAAAGTCAACAACAGGAGTCACTGTGCACTTACTCCTCATGTAGGATCTCTGTCCTTAATGTGCTGTACATTGAGATTTAATGCTATAACGAGTACTCAAACAATATATTTCACTTTGTGTTTCTATGGGGGTGCAAACTGTTGAAATCCTTACTTAATGCATACTAAACTGATCCTCTGTAAAAAAAAAAAAAAAAAAAGAAATTATCAATTCCCAACTTGACTCTCACTGGGATTAAACATGACAATAGGTCTGATCTGATTTCATCATCATTTAAAAAAATCATCTATTATTTTTCACTTTATGTTTCTGTGTGGGAGCAAACTGTTGAAATCCATACTTAATGTATACTAAGCTGATCTTCTGTATATTAAGATAATCGAAAATGAATCTTGATGTGAATGGAAGGGGAGAGGGAGTGGGAAAGGGGAGGGTTGTGGGTGGGAGGGACGGTATGGGGGGAAAACCATTGTAATCCATAAGTCGTACTTTGGAAATTTATATGCATTAAATAAAAGTTTTAAAAAAAATAAATAAATAAAAGCAAAAAAAAAACAATGAAAAAGCATTGTCTTATTTCATGAATTAGGGTTAAGCTAGTAGGATAGATGAACTGAATAGTCAAAGTATACAGTTTTGAATAATTGCAAGCCTCTAGGATCCTTAACTGTAGCCAGTTCAGGGAGTGTAAGGTCTAGTACTGAAAGGTTTTGGGAAGATTTCAATTGAGTTCCTGCATCATCTCCAACTCTTGTGTTCCATTTTCACTAAAAAGTGTATCAACTCATGTAATGGAAATCTATATTGACTCCCCTAATGTTAAACTGCATTACACAGTACTAGATGTTTGTAAGCCAGCCCTTTAATTCTTTGTGACTACCCTCACATCTTTCACAGCAGATTTCACTTCTCTCTTCTAACCCCCTAATAACCTATTGCTTTGGGAGTAATAAAGAATATGAATGGTCTATTTAATGTGATAGTTCTCTTATTGTTGCACCAAGTATAAAATAGAGTGCCCTGATCTGCTAAAATACAACCAAGAGTTCCAACTGGAAGGTTCCACCACCTTACAGTATAAGCAGCATTGGCTTTAATTACTGGGATGCAGAGCCAAATTCAAAATATGCACACATGCACTTAAGGCCACCCAGCACAAAAGGCATAAGGCCAACATTATCTACTTGCCAGTAATGTACTTGATATTCACCCTGGGAATGTGTTCCAGGGTGAACTACAAAGTCCATCATTCCTGTTGGAAGCCAGAGCCAGTTTCATTAAATATTTGAGTTTCAAAGAAGCCAACAATACACATTGCTTTTACTCTTCATTTAATTAGATCTTTAAAGTGTTCTGTCATGGTTTTTTGCTGGGAAGAATATAGGTAGGTCTTACTTAAAAAAAAAAAAAACCTTATGTTTACTTATATTTATTTGAAAGGCAGAGAGAAAGGGGGTAAGGGAGGGAGGGAAGGAAATGGAGAGGGATCCAGGGGGTGGGAAGGCAGAGAGAGAGAGAGAGAGAGAGAGAGAGAGAGAGAGAGAGAGAAACTCTTACTTGTTGCTTCATTCCCCAAATGCCTGTAGGAGCCAGGCCAGGCCAGGATGATATTAAGACCCTGAAAGTCAACTGGAGTCTCCCATGTACATGGCAAGGCCCCAAGTATTTGAGCCAATAATGCTGCCTCCCATGATGTGCACTAATTAGAAGCTGGAATTGGAAGAGGAACCATGATTCAAACCCATGCACTCTCATATTACATGTGGGTAGTCCAAGTGACATTTTAACCACTGCACCAGATGGCACCTAGCCCTTTCTTTTTAATCCAGTCTAATAATCTCTCCCTTTTGTGGTAGAGATTAGATCATTGTTTTATTTAATGTAAATAATAACATGGTTACATGTGTATCTGTGGTCTTGTTATTTGTTTTCTGCTCATCCTGTCTATTATTTGTTTCCTTTCTCTGCTTTTTGTTTGTTTTTCTGGATCAAGTGAGTACATTTCACAATTCCATTTATGTAAGCTTTTTAGCCATTCATTTCTGTTCATCTTTATTTCCATTGTGTGTAACTTTCCTTTTGAAAGGACTTCCATTAATATTTATTGTCATATAGATGTCCTGGTGATTTTTTCAGATCTTTAATGTCTAAAAACATCTACAGCTGATTTTTGTTTTTGAAAGAGATTTTCGCTGGGTACAGAATCCTAGATTTACAGAGATATTTTTGTTTCTGCCCTCAAAAAGTATACTACATCTATGTCTTCTCACCTGTAATGCTTCCAAAGAGGGTCATGCTGTCCTCATTATCTGTGGTTCTCAGTATCCGATTTATACTTTCCTCTCTTGATGCCTTAGTGTTTCCTCAAAATTACCAGTTCTGAGTAATTTGATTATATTTTTCTTCATATTTTTTATGCTTGCCATTTGGCAGACTTTTGGTCTCTAAGTATATAATGTTCTTTATTTTTTAATATTTATTTTATTTATTTGAAAGTCAGAGTTACAGAGAGAGGTAGAGACAGAGAGAGAGGGCCTCCATCTGCTGGCCCACTCCCCAGATGGCCAGGAGCTGCACCGATTCGAAGCCAGGAGCCAGGAGCTTCCTCCGGGTCTCCCATGTGGGTGCAGGGGCCCAAGCACTTGGGCCATCTACTACTGCTTTCTTAGGCCATAGCAGAGAGCTGGATCGGAAGAGGGGCGGCCTGGACCAGAACTGGCACCCATATGGGATGCTGGTGCTTCAGGCCAGGGCTTTAACCCGCTGCGCCACAGCACTGGCTCTTAAAACTTCTAGACTATAAAAGCATACTTAAAATGTTTGGGGAGGGGCAATGGTGCTATGGCATGGTGGGCTAAGTCCCCACCTGTGATACTGGCATCCCATATGTGCACCAGTTCCTATCCTAGTTGCTTCTTTTCCAATCCAAATGTCTGCTATGGCCTGGAAAAGCAGTTGAAGATGGCCCAAGTGCTTGGGCCCCTGCGCCTGCGTGGGAGACCAGAAGCCGATCCGAAGCCAGGAGCCAGTATCTTCTTCTTGGTCTTCCACATGGGTGCAGGGGCCCAAGGACTTGGGCCATCTTCTACTGCTTTCCCCGGCCATAGCAGAGGGCTGGATCAGAAGAGGAGCAGCCAGGACTAGAACCAGCGCCCATATGGGATGCCAGTGCTTCAGTCCAGGGTGTTAACCTGCTGTGCCACAGCACTGGCCCCTATAATTTTCTTTAAATTAGAAAATATTTCCCTCATCTCTCATCTCTTTTAGGAACTCCAATCACAAAATCTGTAGGCCATTAAATTTGTCTCACAATTCACTAGTATTGCGTTCATTTTATTTAGTTTCTTTTTATTTGTGCTTCATTTTGTACTGCCACATCTTGAAGGTCATCACTTTCTACTGCAGTGTCTAAGCCACTATTAATCCCATTAAGTTTTCTGAACAACATATTGTAAATTTCATCATCATATGTTTCTTCAGGGTTTTGTTTTTTACTATCCTCCATATTTCTACAGAACTTTTGAATTTATAGAATGGAGTTACTGTAATTGTTTTCAAAATATTGTTAATTTTAGCTCCCACATCAATTGCAAGCCAGCTAATTTCTTTTTTTTTAACTTTTATTTAATGAATATAAATTTCCAAAGTACGACTTATGGATTACAATGGCTTCCCCCCCATAACGTCCCTCCCACCCGCAACCCTCCCCTTTCCCACTCCCTCTCCCCTTCCATTCACATCAAGATTCATTTTCGATTCTCTTTATATACAGAAGATCAGCTTAGTATACATTAAGGAAAGATTTCAACAGTTTGCTCCCACACAGAAACATAAAGTGAAAAATGATAGATGATTTTTTAAATGATGATGAAATCAGATCAGACCTATTGTCATGTTTAATCCCAGTGAGAGTCAAGTTGGGAATTGATAATTTCTTCTTCTTCTTCTTCTTCTTCTTCTTTTTTTTTAATAGAAGATCAGTTTAGTATACATTAAGTAAAGATTTCAACAGTTTGCACCCCCATAGAAACACAAAGTGAAATATATTGTTTGAGTACTCGTTATAGCATTAAATCTCAATGTACAGCACATTAAGGACAGAGATCCTACATGAGGAGTAAGTGCACAGTGACTCCTGTTGTTGACTTTACCAATTGACACTCCTGTCTATGGCATCAGTAATCTCCCTATGCTCCAGTCATGAGTTTCCAAGGCTATGGAAGCCCTCTGAGTTCTCCAACTCTTATCTGGTTTAGACAAGGTCATAGTCAAAGTGGAGGTTCTCTCCTCCCTTCAGAGAAAGGTACCTCCTTCTTTGAAGACCTGTTCTTTCCACTGGGATCTCACTCACAGAGATCTTTTTGCCAGAGTGTCTTGTCTTTCCATGCCTGTATTACTCTCATGGGCTTTTCAGCCAGATCGGAATGCCTTTAGGGCTGATTCTGAGGCCAGAGTGCTATTTAGGACATCTGCCATTCTATGAGTCTGCTGAGTATCTCACTTCCCATGTTGGATCACTCTCCCCTTTATTTATTCTATCGGTTAGTGTTAGCAGGTACTAGACTTGTTTATGTGCTCCCTTTGACTCTTAGTCCTTTCATTATGATCAATTGTGAACTGAAATTGATCACTTGGAATAGTGAGATGGCATTGGTACATGCCACCTTGATGGGATTGAATTGGAATCCCCTGGTATGTTTCCAACTCTACCATTTAGAGCAAGTCAGCTTGAGCATGTCCCAAATTATACATCTCTTCCCTCTCTTATTCCCACTCTTATGTTTAACAGGGATCACATTTCAGTTAATTTTCAACACTTAAGAATAACTGTGTGATAATTACAGAATTAAACCAGTCATATTAAGTAGAACAGACAAAAAAAATACTAAGAGGGATAATGTATTAAGTTGTTCATTAACAGTCAGGGCTATGCTGATCAAGTCACTGTTTCTCATAGTGTCCATTTCACTTCAGGAGGTTTCCTTTTTGGTGTTCAGTCAGTTGTCACCGATCAGGGAGAACATATGGTATTTGTCCCTTTGGGACTGGCTTACTTCACTCAGCATGATGTGTTCCAGATTCCTCCATTTTGTTGCAAATGACTGGATTTCGTTGTTTCTTACTCCGGTATAGTATTGTAAAGAATACATATCCCATAATTTCTTTATCCAGTCTACCGTTGATGGGCATTAGGTTGGTTCCAGGTCTTGGCTATTGTGAATTGTGCTGCAATAAACATTAGGGTGCAGACCGCTTTTTTGTTTGCCAATTTAAATTCCTTTGGATAAATTCCAAGGAGTGGGATGGCTGGGTCGAATGGTAGGGTTATATTCAGGTTTCTGAGGAATCTCCAGACTGACTTCCATAGTGGCAAGCCAGCTAATTTCAATTGGTTGATTTGTTTTAGGGCTAGTGGCATCTGAGTATAAGTATAGAATATAAATAACCTTAACACTGAAAGAAGTCATACTGCTCATGGTGAAGAAAGGATGACACAATTTCAATGGCTTTAGCAGATGGAGATACACAGGGAGAGACTTTCTTCTATTATAAGTTTTAGCAATCTGTATCAAATTCAGTGAGGTTTCTATATATCTTTGTGTAGCAATTTGTGGTGCGTGTGTGTGTGTGTGAGTGTGTTTATGTATATTTGTATCCCACTACCTAAGAAAATAGCTGCCATGTGATAACTCTTAAATAATAATTACTTGATTCAATGAATGTACATATAAGCAAATTAATTAATGAATGAGATATTGGCAAGTGTTTGGTACCCATATGTTGAAGAAAATTTCAAGGAAAAATATCTTCCCTTATATGCTGGTTGACATTAAGTTGAATAATCATATTAGAGAGTACAGTGGAGTTTTTTGGAAATATGTATTATTCTATAAAATTGATTAAATTATTGTATCATTTAATAAAAGAACTCTACTAGAGGAATCTATGTGAATTCTGGTGTTTCAGAACTGTTTTGTCTTCAGAACTCATAAGAAATTATTTATATTTATGTGACTTGAACTTCATCTTGAGTAAATGGACCTTGAAAATGTATTCCACTGAACACATTTTGAAAATCAATCAGACATTAAATTGGTCCTCAGACAATATCCATGAAAATATGGTCATATGATAATTCATCATCATCAAAATCCTATCATTGCAAATACTTTGAGTCTGAAAGTGTTTATTTCATCATTCAGAATTTTTATGTTAATATTTTTATTCATGAATCACTTCTGAGAAAATATTTAAAAAATTTCTGTTCTCTGAAGGTTAACTCAGTACCTTCCAAGACACATATAAGGATCACCTGATGTTATGGGTCTTCTCTATCCTCTGGCCTCATGTAATGTGTGATTTTTCCTCAGTGTCACTTAGCTTTTGAATCAAGATAATTTTATTCCTGATTTCAAAGTAAAGAATTTATGAGTAATTTATTCATCCAGGAGACTACAGCCTTAAAATATTAACTATAATAACATATAGGTATATTATGTCATATCTGTATTATAGGCATTTATGACATGGGGTATAATTATAAAAAATGAAAGGAATAGGTAATAATTTTATCATTCATTTCTCCCCCTTTCCAAATAGAATCAGCAGCTGGTCAATATCCATTTTTTCCTATTATATTAGGCTATGCCGACTGTCAATTCAGTTTATCCCAAAAAGGATAACTAAAATCAAATAAAATATGCAGAAATTCTTTCAAGCAGTGGTAAACTAAGAAGGCTTAGTAATCCATTATTCGTACTTTGGAAACGTATATTCATTAAATAAAAGTTAAAAAAAAAAAAGAAGGCTTATTTTAAACAATTTTCTTCTGCTACTCAGCGTGTTAGACTGTTTTAGCTAGATACATATTTGATATTAGGGTGTGTGGGGTCAAAGTTAACACAGGGATTTGTGTATCATTTATAAATATATAAACATTACAAAATAAAACAACTTACATAATAGTCCATACTGTCTTACTTTCATAAATATCTTCATAAAAACCTGGAAGTCCAGGTCTGAATTTAGTTTCTTCTGCTCATCAGAGTTCCAAGCTCAACTCTGAAATGCAAAGAAATTTCTATGAACTCCTGTGAGATCCTCTCCATGGCTCCTCACTTTATCACCCCTCACCGTCCTTTCCCTAAACTGCTGTCAGCTGAAGCCTGGCTGCCCACAGGGTTAGAGGTGTGTATTCCTAGGCAGTAGTCACACTGTACTGGCAGCAGTTTTCAAGACAGAAAATTACAGGTTTCAGGCACCCTGCAGAGAGGATTAAAAGGGGAACTAGGGACCCAGGGGGAACCCCTGAGACTTTTGATGTTGCAAGGACACACATGATGAGACTTGTGGTGGAAGGAGAACCAGAATGGGCCAAGGGCAGCCAGGTGCCTCTCTACTCTGGGTCTATTGAAGGGACAGACTTTGAAAGTGCACATGTCGCAGTTAGCAGTACTGTCTGGTCACCCTCAGTGGCATGAGTATATTTGTTTCACGTCCAAATTATGAGCACAGTTAGGAAGGAAGAAAAACTTTTCACACTGTATTCTGAATAATCACAAACATTAGCTAGATAAGTGTGTTTACACAGAGAATACATGTAATTTAAAGGCTTTGTTGAGTATAATAAGCACATTTCAAGAAAAGAAATGCAAAAAATGACATGAGTTCCAGCATACCATTTTTAGTTTGCTGAGTATGCTGTGTTTAATGCTGTGTTCAGACAGCAGTTATAAGTTGAAATATAATGTAGGCCGGCGCCGCAGTTCAATAGGCTAATCCTCCACCTAGCGGCGCCGGCACACCGGGTTCTAGTCCTGGTCGGGGCATCGGATTCTGTCCCAGTTGCCCCTCTTCCAGGCCAGCTCTCTGCTGTGGCCAGGGAAGGCAGTGGAGGATGGCCCAAGTACTTGGGCCCTGCACCCAATGGGAGACCAGGAGAAGCACCTGGCTCCTGCCATCAGATCAGGTTGGTGCGCCGGCCGCAGCGCGCCAGCCGTGGCAGCCATTGGAGGGTGAACCAACGGCAAAGGAAGACCTTTCTCTCTGTCTCTCTCTCACTATCCACTCTGCCTGTCAAAAAAAAAAAAAAAAAAAAAAAAGAAATATAATGTTTGACAAACCTAAATTCACCAAAAACTTTACCAGAAATTGATATCTGATTTCTTCATTGGAAGTAACTTATGTATTAGCTTAACATTTTTTGAGTACTGCTACTTGATATCACATTCCTAATCAGCACTGAACATTAATACAAATATTAATCAGTTATGTACTTTTACTTCTCTATGAGAATGAACTGAATTTTTATGTCATCCCAATTTTATAAATCAATTATTTAATTTAAGTGTACTTCAATGAAAATTAATCTCTCTTTTTTAAAAAGATATTCATTTGAAAGGCAGAGTTGCAGAGGCAGAGAGAGAGAAAGAGAAAAAGAGAGGTCTTCCATCTGCTGGTTTATTCCCCAAACGGCCGCAATGGCCAGAGCTGGGCTAATTTGAAGACAGGAGCCTGGAGCTTCTTCAGGGTCTCCCATGTGGTGGCAGGGGCACAAGGGCTTAAGCCATCTTCTACTACATTCCCAGGCCATAGCAGAGAGCTGGATCAAAAGTGGAGCAGCCAGGACTCGGACTGGCACTCATATGAGATGCTGGCACTGCAGGCAGTGGCTTCATCCGCTGCATTACAGTGCTGGCCCCAAGCTCTTTTTCTATATCTTTAGTTTCAGGACACACAGGGAAAGTTCTCTCAAAATTATCTTTCTTGCATACCTGATTTTTTCATTAGAAGTAACTTATGTATTAGCTTAAAAATTTTTGAGTATAGCTACTTGTAAAATGGGGGAAACAATTTTGTTCACAAAGCACCTTAGAATATCAATTTACTCCAGTAATGCACCCTAGTATCATACTCAAGCATATTCAATTGGAAATACATGCAGAACTCAGATGATTCATATGTAATAGGTAAACCACAATATGAAATGAATGACAAATGGCTTAGGAAAGAGTTTCACACCCATTAGAAGATTTTGTATATCTCAGTCAACAAAGAACACCCTTGCAATCAGCTACGTCTATAGACCACTTGCATGCTTTCTGTGTATGTGTGTTTAACCTTTATTTCACTAACACTAACATTAAGTCATTCATTCACCTCTGAATGTGTGTCTCTTAATCCATGCTCCTCCAGGCCGACTTTTCCAAGAGACAAGGATAATATTCTTCCCATCTTACAGTTTCCTGGAGATGCCTTATGGCATGTGAGATGAAAAATCTTGGTGGCCCAGTGACAGGGAGAGTGGTAGACCCCCTCCAAAATGTCGGCTCTTATCTGTTGTATGTCTTGAGGTATTCTGATATTTTCACTTGGAAAATGTGTTCTTTCAAACATTTAACAACATCTGTGCTAATACCATTCATTTGGATGTCAAGAACATTGTGAATCAACGCCATCATATGATTATCATAACTCAAATTCAGCTGATTCAAGTATCACTAGTGCTTCTACCCTGTAATAAAACAGAAACACCTACTTGGAAATATAAATAGAGGTTTGTACAAACACCAGAAAGAATGGCTTATTATTAAAATTAACAAAAAGAGACATCTTTGAGGAGATCTAGGGTTGAAGGCATATTAGGAAAAATTGTATAAATGTTAAAAAATCATTTGATTGATAAACCTAATGAATACTGACTGAAGACTACAGGAATCCCCAATGGAAACTAACAATATAATAATGAAATATATCCCTTTTTGAAAACTACTAGAGAAATCTTGCGTGTGCTCAGTATACTCTATTTCTGAGTCCCTCTACAGAATGAATGACACCATTTTTAAATTCACAATTAACAAACTGGCATGTATTTTAGATGAATAATATCAAAGTACTGCTGTCTAATTTATAACTGGATCTCAAACAATAAAAAATAAAAAAAGAGCCAGCCTTGCATTCCAAGAGAAAATACAAATGCAGCCTCCTGCCAATGCACACCCTAGGAGGCATCATTGAGAACTCAAGTAGTTGGAGTTCTGACACCTTCACGGGAGTTCTGGATTGAGTTACCAACTCCTATCTTTATCTTTCCCCAGCCTTGCCTAGGAGAGTGAACCAATGGATGGAGATTCTCTGTCTCTCTTTGCCTGTCCCTCTGCCTCTCAAATCAATCAATCAATCAATGTTCTAAAAATGATAAGCTTAAATTTTAAAGAAATGAATTAAGTACAAATGAATCACAGGAAAATCTTATCATAAAAATGGTTTGGCTTGTTGCAATTTATAATCATATTTTTACTAATACTCTACCATACATCTAATAGGGCAAAGACTACTGAAATACATTAGATGAGTAATTGTGACTATATTCTCTTCTCATGTTAATGACAAACAACTTCATACATAATTTTCGCAAACACTGATGAAATTATGCCTTAGGAAAATTCATCAGTGTAAGACACTGAATGCTTCATATTTGTCACTTTAGCTTGCTTGAAAAATTAACTCATAAAACCTGGGCTAGGAGGATTCTGACAAGACTGACAATCTACTGAAGTAGAGTAAACAAAAAATGATGAAGAACAGCAGACTGTCAAGTTGAAGGGAATTGATAAAGAGATCAACCTTTACATTACTTTTATTAATGATCTAGAAAGTGATGCAAATGGATTAATTAAATCTTCAGCTAGTAAGTGATTCATTTAATGGTATAAGAACAGATAAAACATACAATCCATGAGAAATAAGAAAAATAAGAGAGGAACACCACAGAAAATTGTTCTCATTTTAAGAGAATTGGAATGCACTTATATATCAGTTAAAGTACAGGCTGGCAGGAGTATGATGATGTGACACACCATGTTTTTGATACCCATTTGATTATCATCTATTTTGATATTTACTCAAATCAATATTCTCCTGAACAATTTAAAAAAACTAACATGATTTTCTAGAAAGATATTTCCTTTGTAGAAAATAATGTGACCATATTTTTTAAACAATAAAGACTTTTCTAAATAGAAAATAACAATTATCAATATTAAAGCTATCAATGATTATCAATGTGGAAAAGACGATATTAATTTCCAACAAACCTATGTAAGACACACTTAAATATGCATATATAGAACTTCCTGCTAATCCTATGATTATCATGTTAAAATTTCACATATGGGTTAATGAGAAAGCACACTATTTTTCCCAATGGAAGAACAGGAAGATTTTTTTTTCAGAAGTCAGCCTTGTACATGAAAAGAAGCCTATCACTAACATACAACTATGGGAGAATTTAAATTATTAATAAATGTTACGCTTTCCTTAAATATTGTGAGAAGATGTGTTATTATTTGAGCTATTTTTTCAAACGCTGGGAAGGGAGTGTGGCTCAGTAGTTCAGATGCTATTGGGAAAGCCGCATTCCATACTAGAATGCCTCAGTGTGAGTCCAGGCTCTGCTCTCAATTCCAGCACCAGGTGATGGCACAAGTACTTGGGTCCCTGCCACCCACAGAGGACATCTAGATTTAGTCCCAGCTGTAGAAAGCATCTAGGAAGTGCATCAGAGGATGGGAGACCACATCTGTCTGTGTCTCTGCATTTCAAATATATTAAATAAATATTCACGAAATAAAATGTATATTTTACTATCTACCTAATGATATTAATGAATATATTTAATTGTGTAATCTCAAAAGTAGTAAGAATGGTTTTCTCTTTACAATGTATAAGATTAGACTGTAGTAGACTCAAAATATATCCTGCCATGTAGCCCATGCTATCTGGACTTATCGGGGCAATAAGCAGCCAAGTTCATTTTCAGGGCAACAAACAAGCCTAAGTGTGCTGAATGGTAAGGGTGACTTTCAATACCATTCTGCTTATCTGGTGTCTCAGCTCCCATTGTTGAAAACATATCACACTAGAATGTGTCACACATTTTATTCCATGGACTGCTTTGTTTAAAGTGTCATCTCAAATCACTGAAAAAATGTACACAAGTCAATGAATGATATCTTTGGCAATTTTCATATATATACATGTTTCATATATATGCATACACAAAATAATCTTCATTTCACACTATAAAAGCAAAGAGATTCCAAAAAAGAAAACACAAAATGAAATAATTTTCCAAAGTTTTAGATTATATTATGGTAAGAATCTATGCATTTCTGCTAAAAGCAATTTAATAGTACATGAGAAAAATGGCCAAAGGCTACTTTTCTCACTTCCTCCTCTGATACTTCTTCACTTTTACTTTCCTTTCTAAAGACAAAATTCTTCTGCTTTTCTTATAGGAGAGAAATAACTACTAAATATCCAAGACTTGTCACTTAAAATTTTAGTCTTCATTCACTTTCTCCAATTTTATAATCCAAGGAATATTTACTATTAATTCAGCTTGAGGTTAGAAGTCTCTCAAATGCCTTCTATTGCTTCTATCCTTAAAATGCTCCAAAGAGCAGACATTGATTTGGGCAGAGATAACCAAGAGAACAGCTCTCTGATGTCTAATGTATTAAAGTAAACATATGGACCCTACATCACTGCATTTAAAATTTCCTCTCTATATTATCTCAGGCTTTATTCAGCTGGAAAGCAAGGGCTGAGCAGTGCTCCCTCTCATAAATTGCTAGCAAGTTTCATAGATATTTCAGCAGTATATTTAAAAAAAAAGGAGTGTAGGTTATATATTTGAGATTTACTCCTGACTTGAGCTTTTAATTGCTTAATTGTTGATAAAGCAGAAAACATTACTATTGCCTAAATTTTTGAAATATCTATCCTTAAAATACTAGTTATGTCAAGTACTACTAAGGGAGATTGAGGGAGATGGAGATGGAGATGGAGATGATGGAGATGATGGAGATGGAGATGATGGAGATGGAGAGAATCTTTCATTTGCTGGTCCACTCCTTAACATCTGCAACAGCCAGGGCTGCGGCAGGCTGAATCCTGGATCCTAGAATTCCATCTGGGGTGCCCACATGGATGGCAGGAACCTAAGTACATGGGGCTTTATCTGCTGCCTCCCAAGTGCATTAACAGGAAGCTGAATTGGAGGCTAGACCCAATACCAGACACACCAATATGGAATGTAGGCATCCCAATGGCAATTTAACCTCTTTGCCACAACACCTACCCCTGCTGTCTCTTCTTATCTGCATGCATCCTTTCGGATCAGGAATCCATGTTTTTAGAATCTCATGTGGAAATGTAGCCACAGTGGTTAGGGATTCAACATATGAGTTTTTGGTTGACATAAACATTCAATTGATAACACTGACAAACATTTTAAAAAACCTTAAGTATATGAATCAATGATCCTCAAGGTTGAGAACTGGTAGTGAACCACAATCTTCCTGAGAAGGAAAATGAACTGGATCTCCAATGAGTTCAGTTTATTCCTTGAACAGAGCTACCAGATTGTGGCACTGAGAAAGGAAACCAGATGGGGCCTTGAGTCTCCCAGAATAAACGGGGATAGAACCAGGTGTCTGTGGAGGCCAAGATGATTGGAGTTTGCAAGGTACTTCATGAGAGTTCAAAGACCAGCACAAGACAGAGCTCCAGGGATACAAATGTCCCATATGCATTCAACTGAGTGCTAATTATTACGTGCATATTAGAAAACCATCCAAATCAGGATTGCCAGAAGTATTAGAAAAGAAACATCAGAAGGAAGAATCACTATATCTCACACTTGGCCAGAAATTCCACAAGCTAGAGTGGAAGACTTCATAATTCCTGGGAAAGATGGTAGACCATTCAACAGTAAGAAAAAAAATAAGCCTTGAGTATATGTTAGTTTAGTCTCACCCAACAAAGTTTGAAAGCAAGATCCCAACAGACTGTATTGTTTTCAACTAACAATTGTATCCCAGAACTAAAAAAAATATTCAAAGGAATACAAAAATATCCAGTCCTTAGCAAAGCAAAATTCATGATGTCTAGCAGTAAAGGAAAAGTTATGGGCATGCCAAAAAAAAAAAAAAATCAACAAACAACAACAACAAAGGAAGAGTAAAGTTATACCCCTTCACATGGAGAAAAATCAATTAAAGTCAACACAACAGTAGAAAGAATTAGTAGCAAATGCATGCAAACATCATGATTTATTTTAAATGTTCAAGACAATTGGGGATTTATCAAAATATTAAGATAAAAATTGAAGATTTAAAAGCAACCCATAGTAGTCTTTTAAAGATGAAAGCTATGATGGGGAGATAAGACAGACATTAGATACATGAATGGCGTATTAGACATTGTAGAAGAAAATGCTATTGAAATTGAATGTAGCAATATTACCAATGAAATATGAAAGGCTTAAAAAAAAGAGAGAACAGAGTGTCAGTGGACTGTGGCACAAAACTGAAAGCATTGTTTCAAGATTAGGCTCTGGGAGATGGTGCTTTGAGCATGGCAGATGATAAAGTAATTATAATTTAAAAAATCTCCAATGGTTCACAGTCCATATTAGCCATGGCATATTCACTGAGAGTACAGTTGAGCCAGGTATAAGTGAACTCAGGAGGTTTTCTGTTGGTGTTTCTGGTTACCATGTGTATACTGTTCTTACTCCTAGCATGCTGGAACTTCTAATTTCTCCTATTAACTGTATTGAGGAGACTGTATATATTCATTTCCATAATGCTCAGAATTTTTCCTAATATTATGAAACTATTAGTGTTTTATATATACTTGAATACCATTTATTGAATGCCATTATATTTACTTAGTACACCTCCAGAAAATAGGTATATTAATTTGAACATAGCAGTTTACAACAAATAATTGAACTGGGCTTTAGCTATCCAATTCCAGGGTAAGTATGTGTTTGGCAGGCTTTTGACTGAAACCAGGCATATTCATATCCAATGAAAGTGTGTCAGATTTCCAAGGGGATAGGAGGGCACACTTGTGAGGTTGCAGCCCACCATTTTTGACAGACAGGGTATGCAGACAGGGTCATTTGAAACTCATAACTCATTCGTAGCTACAGCTGGATACTTCAATTTACATTCAGGGCAGAGTGATTCTTCATTTTAGGTAAATCATCCTAGTGGGCTTGGGATTCAGTTACTGTTGGGAAACAGTTAAATGGAAGTTAGCTTATCCATCAGAATGTTACATGCATTGATAAATGTAGATGTGCCGGAATTTTATGTCTGAAGTATGCTTTAATTCTTTGTAGGGTACTATAAGGAAGCAGAAGACAGATATTTTATGTGTAATTGAATGAAATAGGATATTCTGTGGTAAGGTCATCAGAGGATTCATTATCAAATTTTACTTTTGTAGGAGATAAGATGAGTGGAGGAGCCAGAAAAATAATTTTATGAGAAATTTTTTGGTATTGTGGGTCTAATACTGTTGGTTTGAGGCATGAACAAGTACTTTTAGCTTAGAGTTGAGAAGATACACTTTTCCTATTTTCCTAGCTAGAACCTAGAATTGCACAGTGAGAATTTTTGAAAAACCAGGAAAAATATCTCCGGCAAAGACATGAATTACTACTTCAGCTCCTCTGGAGGGTAGAAATGAGCATTCCTCCATGGTGATGGAAAGGACACTGGTGAACTGCTGGAACAGAAGCAAAAGACGACCCTGTGTGGCAACTAGAAAGGGCATCGTCCTTTGTCAGAATAAGTGACACTCTACAGCATGGAGTTCCAGACATAATTAGAGAGCATTTTGTCTTGCTAAAGTTAGATGCAGCAATCATGGGAAGGAAAACGTTTTTGTAGTGTGGCACCTGATTGGTTCATGTGGCATGTCTCATTAGCTTACAATTTCAGTTTCCTAATTGGTTGCCATCCGTGCTTTCTGAATGGTTGTTATCTCTGCCTTCTGATTGGCATTTATTCTGGCCTCCTGATGGGTTGCTACTCTGCTCTTTCCCTGATTGGTTAAATATGTACGCACTTTTCAAAAAGGGGCCAATCAGAGATACTTTGTGTATAAATGAACCAGCACTCACAAGCTTCTTTGGCGTATCTTCCCTTATATTCCCCCTCTTGATTGCTGTGGCAGAAGGCTTCTTGCTTTCAACAAACTTTGCTTTGCTCACTGTCCCTGTCTCCATGGGAGTTCTTTGACATGGGTCAGGAACTGCGATCATCCTCATCGTCTGGCAAAAATTTGCTGTGACTTGGATACAATGATTTGACTAGGATGACCTCCTTAGATGGATAAGCAAGTGGACTGCTCCTGCTGTTTTTCAAGAAAGCCTCACTCTCTACATAGCTACTCTCTCTCAAGAACACTGGAACCTTGTCAGCCACTCAAAAGCATTTAGTATGGCTTCTGATCTTGAGACACGGGGGTCAGAATTGCTGACTAGGGCTGGATCAATCCCCTGGAGACCAGACTTTGTTTTAATTCTCCTGTCTTGTGTGGATCAGCCCATTGTGAGGAACTGGGATAGACCTTGAGATGACTGATGGATCCTAGCTGGGGCTAAACCCTGGTGCTTCCCAAAACTCTCTTGGCTGGATCCCAGACTCGGACAGCCCATCAGGCTATTGGGCTGAGAAGAGGACTCCCTGCAGGGAGGGGTGCTACTGTGACTGGGTACGGTCTGGAGCAAGGCTATGGGCTCTGTGCCCCAATGCCTCCTTATTTTAACCCAGACTACAGCACCTATAACCTTCTCTTCAGCATCCTCAAGAGCTGTAGCACTAGAGGCTCCACTCCCACTCTTCCTCATCTATACTCTGGGAATGTTGGTCCTGTGTGACTTTGTTTTCTGTCATAGTGATTAGGTCATCCTGGGAGACTGGGAGAAGGTCTTGGAGTACTTGTGAAGTTCAGGCCAAGTCAACATTCTTGTGTTTTTTAAGAGCTCCTGATGAGTCCGCCAGCTCATAAAGGAAATGGGCTGAGAACTGAGCTCTCTTCTTTCTATGGAGATTGATCTGTCAATGAGACTGGGCTTACTCTGGGATGAAGCCATAGGCTCCAGGCCCCACCGTCCCAATGACTCCTTACTTTACCCCACACTCTGATGAGATCTCCCTCTCTTTTTCTGCCTGCCTTGCTACACTGTGAGCTCCAGATGCTCCCACTGTCCCACCGGCTCTCTTCATTTCTAATGAACTCTAATTCCTGATTCTACTAGTTGGTATCTCCTTAACTGTCTAGTTAATTTTGAGTCAGAATTTAGGTATCCTTTGCAGATTCAGGCAGCCTTTTCCACCCAGTCACTTCCTTAGGCATGGACCCTCCTGTGACCTGGGCTTGTAGAGACTGATCCTCTTGTATGTTCTCTGGTGTCCTCCTCCATCATTTTCTGGTCTCTCCCTCTTTTTGGGTCCACCTCCATCAGGTCCTTTTTATATAGCCCATATCTCCCAGGTAACACATTGGGGAGCATATTGATCCTCCTACCATGCTCCTTTATCCCTTCATCTACTTAGTCCTTAACCCAAGCAGTGGCAAGGGGTCGTGCCATCCTTCCGAACTGTAGCTCAACACACCTTTGCAAAGATGCCAGTAGTGAAGTCTCACTTTTACATTCAAGCCTATAAGATATGGCTTAAGGTTAAGAGGCATAAAACAACTGCTTCTCATCACATAAGTGTACTTGCCCAGGCAGAGGCCCAGGTCTAGCACACTGCAGATTTTAGGTAATACAGCAGAGTCTGTGACCAAGGTTTATTTTCTTAGAATACTATGAGTGTTTGCGTGTGTATGTGTATACTGCACCATGAGTGGCACAGTGACTGGTAAGCTCTCTAGGCAGGTACCTGGGACAGAAACTGTGTCTCAAGGTTCTGGGGAATGAGGGGACAAGCAGGGATCTGTACAGTCCCCACAGGATATAACATACAGTACTATAGCATGTTGTTGGCACAGCTTCATATACTTGCTTACCCATTGCCTCTCCCTCTTACTCCTGTTTTCCTGACCTAAACCTTTGACACCACCTCTCAGCTATAGGGCAGGTGGTCATGCCCCTGGATAGGGCTGAAGACATCATCACCCAGTTAAGCCACCTCTTTGAATGGTGGAACCCAATAAAAGGCCAACTTAGTGGTTCCTCCTGCTCTTGATAGCCCTAGGTCTCGCTCTCATTTAGATTCAATCAAGTCTCAAATGGTCATGCTGCTGGAACCTCTCAGGTAAACCTCCTTCTACTGAATACCTCTGGATAGGCCTCTGAAGGAGTTTCCTGGCGTACATCCCTCAACAATGCCCCTTTCTGCATGAAGCAGCTAGACCTGTCTGACATTCTCCATAACAGCAGATAGGTGTATCTTCAGAGGGGAAAATGATAGAGGCCATATGAGCCCATGGAAAGGAAAGAAAACCATAAGAAAAAAATAAAAAAAGATGAGAGGAGCCCTAAGGGAGGGAGAGACATAGGAAATGAAATCTTCAAATGTTGCTGAGTATGCTGAATAGATCTGATTGAGCAGGCTGCACACTTCAGTGCAAAGCAGGCTACTCCAATATCAGTTCCATGGTTAGTTCATATAGCAGCCTCATTTGTGTACAGTTTCTGTTACCTGTTTGTTAATCCTGTCTTCTCATTGGTTGTTATTCTGACTTCCTGATTTGTTGTTATTCTGCTCTTCCTCCAATGGGGTAAATCACTTTTCAGAAAGGGGCCAATCAGAGAGTGACACTTAGTGTATAAAAGAGCCAGCACTTGCAAGCTTCTCTAGTAACAGCTCCAATGGAGTCCCCCTCCTGACTGGGGAGGCAGGAGGTTTCTTGCTTTCAGTAAACTTTGCTTTACTCACTGTCCCTGTCACCATGGAAATTCTTCCATGTGAGACAAAAACTGAGATCGCTCTCGTATCCCACAAGAAATTCACATTCTTGATGAGTCTGATTAATAGATACCATTTATTAATAGGGATTAGCCTTTGGCATACAAACACAAACTGTAACTGAATTATCTGCCAATTGCCTTTTGTTAAAGGCATTTGTGCTCTGATGGGAAGCAAATTAATATCAATAAAAATAACTCACTTTAGGACAAAATATTATTGAAAATCAATCTGATAATTAATATCATCCTAAATGCAACCCACAGACTTGTTGCATATATGAATGTTCAAGAGGAGGTGAAATTGCAAATGAAATGCAGTTGTGATTTCAGCCCTAGTATTACATCATTCTCATGTATAAAAATACTAAAAATGTTTTTAAACATTATAGCATTATAAATTTTGAAGAAAGCAAAACTTATGCAAAAACTGACTTTGACAAATTAGAAGTATTATCCTAACTGTAACTTAATGGACCATGTAATGTGAATGGACATGAGCTTTAAGTTCAAGATTTGTTTAAAATTCACAATTAGTAAGCAAAATATTAAGAATTCATAGGCATGCAATCAAATTTCTACAATAATGAGAAAATAGTGTTTTTCAATAGTTCAACATTTTTCACTGATAGAAATATTGGGCCAGGCATTTCAAATATTTTCAAAATCTTGCAGCCTGACAGGGCATAGGACACTGGTTGCAGTGTCAGTTTCCTTTCCTACATGGATTCTGTTGAACCACTGTGCCTTTGACAGAAGCTCTCACATTTTGTATTTGACATGTGACTTAACTTGCACCCCTATCCAACAGGCTTTCTTTTTTCAAAGAGTTTTTTAAAACATGGAATGCTCAAGCTGACTTACCTCAAATGGTAGAGTTAGAAACATACCAGGGGATTCCAATTCAATCCCATCAAGGTGGCATGTACCAATGCCATCTCACTAGTCCCAGTGATCAATTTCTGTTCACAATTGATCATAATGATATGACTAAGAACCAAATGGATCACATAAATAAGACTAGTGTCTGCAAATACTAGCTGATAGAATCAAAAAGGGAGAGAATGATCCAACATGGGAAGTGAGATACACAGCAGACCCATAGAATGGCAGATGTCCAAAACAGCACTCTGGCCTCAGAATCAGCCTTTATGGCATGTGGATCCGGCTGAAAAGCCCATGAGAGTATTTCAGGCATGGAAAGCCAAGACACTCTGGGGGTAAAAAAAAAAAAAACCTAAATGAAAGATCTCCGCGAGTGAGATCCCAGTGGAAAGAACGGGTCATCAAAGAAGGAGGTACCTTTCTCTGAAGGGAGGGAGGAGAGAACTTCCACTTTGACCATGTCCTTGTCCAAAAATGATCAGAGTCAGTGAACTCAGGGGGCTTCCATAGCCTTGGGAGCTCATGACAAGAGCCTAGGGTGATTACTGAGGCCATACACAAGAGTGTCAATTTGTTAAGTCAACAACAGGAGTCACTGTGCACTTACTCCTCATGTAGGATCTTTGTCCTTAGTGTGCTGTACATTGAGATTTAATGCTATAACTAGTACTCAAACAGTATTTTTCACTTTATGTTTCTGTGTGGGAGCAAACTGTTGAAATCTTTACTTAATGTATGCTAAACTGATCTTCTGTATATAAAGAGAATTGAAAATGAATCTTGATGTGAATGTAAGGGGATAGGGCGTGGGAAAGGGGAGGGTTGCGGGTGGGAGGGACGTTATGGGGGGGAAGCCATTGTAATCCATAAGCTGTACTTTGGAAATTTATATTCATTAAATAAAAGTTAAAAAAAAAAACATGGAATAGAAAACACATTTTGTTGACAGAGTTTGACTTCTTATGGCTTGGGGTTAGCCCTTGTTCTCTCAAGTGGCTTAAATAGTGATGTGTACTTTGCCTTTTATTTCAAATAAATACAGAACAATCAGCAGAAAGTTTAAGAATTTTGATTTTTTATGCGATTTTATTTTAAAAAGTTCTTATTTGTTTATATGAAAAGCAAAGTTACATAGAGAGAGAGGGTGAGAGATAGAGATTAACTTCTTTCTGCTGGTTCACTCCCCAAACGGCAACAATGGCCATGTTAGAGCCAGCAGCATTTTCTGGGTCTCCTTTGTGGGTCACAGTGGCCCGTACACTTGATTCAATCTCTGTTGCTCTCCCAGGTGAACACTGGGTTGGAAGTGGAGCAGTCAGGACATGAACCGGCACCCATATGGGATGCTGGCATCACAGATGGCAGCTTAACCTTCTATGCCACAACGATAGCCCCTTATGAGACTTAAAAAAGAAAAGATAAAATATGGAAGTAACTGAGAATTATAATAGGTCCTTGAAATCTAAAGTTGAGTAAGATTTAATGTATCATTTTTAGACAAAATTTCCTGAAGAGAGATGCTTACAAAATTGTCTTAAATTTCAATCTAACTTGGGAAAATATCACAGTATTAATTGGGGTCCATAGTATTTATTAGAGATGGAATTCAGATTTTATATTTTTTTTTAAAATTCATAGCAATTGTAAAATATATTTTAAGAAGTGTTTAATATGTATGCCTTAGCCTCACCCAAATGTAATCAAAACATGAATTAAAATATTTAGGAAGTAATACTCCTAAGTAGGTAAATTAGTTCACCAACATTTTATCTATACATCTAAGAACCAAGTTCATAACTAATTTGAATAAACTTTTCTTCTGCTAGAAATAGTTTTTCAAAAGAATTATTAAACTACTCAATTTATGAATTATTTTTCTTCAAACTTCTATATCCATTTTAGGCATCTGTTTGAGACACGAGGAAAAAAATGGCAGAGTTTTGAGATAAATGAAGATGGTATGGTAATTATTTTAAAAAATAGATGAACAAGTAATCCTGATTCTTTTGTATTTTTTTAAACTTATTTGACAGGCAGAATGAGACAGTGAGAGAGAGAGCCAGAGAGAAAGGTCTTCCTTCCGTTGGTTCACCCCCCAAATGGCTGCTACAACCGGTGCTGCACTGATCCGAAGCCAGGAGCCAGGTGCTTCCTCCTGGTCTCCCATGCGGGTGCAGGGCCCAAGGACTTGGGCCATCCTCCACTGCCTTCCTGGGCCACAGCACAGAGTTAGAGTGGAAGAGTAGCAGCCGAGACTAGAACCCGGTGCCCATAAGGGATGCCAGCGTCGCAGGTGGAGGATTAGCTGAGTGAACCATGTCGCTGGCCCGAATATTTTGTCTTACCCTCATTTTTTCTGTTATTTTTCAGCTGATTAACTAGTGATTCATAAGAATGTGAGGTACTTTGGCATATTTAATTAGTTGTATTCCTTTTTATTTTCCAAACTGGGTGTTATTTGGTTATCTTTTTCTTTACCATACAAGAATATTGTTGGAGATACTCAGAGCACTTCCTCATTCTAGCGATCTCTCTGTATGTCTGCTTCAGCCCCAGGGATGCCATTCCCAGGTGGCAAGCAGACATTCTAAGAGCTTGTGTTGAATTTAAATTTGACTTACTAGAGTATGAAAGCTTTGAGAGAAGTGCAAAAACACAATATTATTCTTATTACATTATTAAATAAGTTAACACATTATAAAAATAAATTAACACATTAAAATGTTAATCATTACCAACTAGAAGGAAACTTGGTTGGTAATGTTTTTCAAAAACATATTTTTTAAGATATTAGGCATAGCCTTTGAATAATTGGCAAAAATGCATTGAGTTTAGATCACCAATACAATAAAAACCACTTTACAAGATGGACTGACAAGCATGACTTCAAATATGGTTCATCCACATGTGGTATTATCACTTCTAATATTTTTTATTATTCATAGTTCAGTTATTTTAGTTTTAAATTCAGAGAATAAAGTGTGTTCATATTTTAAGTTTAAATATTTTTCAGTTATGGATTTAAAAATTAGGGAAACAGAAAATATAATCTTTTGCAGTTCTACAAAAGGCATAAATTAGCACCCAGTAATACTATTATTTAACTGCTATTTATGAAATAATTTAGTCTACCAACAAGCAATACACACAGGACAGAACTCATATATATTCAAGCTTCACTAATATTGCCTTGGGAAAAGCATGTTGAAAATGAAAACTTGTTGACAAGATTTTTTAAAAATTTTAGCTTTAAACAAGTTACTTCACGCTTCAGAAAAAAAAAAGTACGTGCAAGAAATGCTACAGAATTTTGTGAATGTCTATATAAAATGAGAATATTAGGATAAGAGTAATCTCATGAATATTAATGTAATCGTGAATAAGTAGACTTAACATTTCAAGCCAGATTTCAGCCTATCTGAAGAAGTTACAGACACAAAATAATCATGATCTTTTTCCATCTGAAATTGGAACCATACTATGACAATATTAGGAAAGCAGATTTGTGGTCTAAATAATAAGTACTACTACTTCTACACTACTAACTAAACATAATAAAAATCATACAGTTACATTAATAAATAACCCCAAGCCCAACCAAAGCCCTACTGCCATGTCATCCAGATATAAACTAGGAAGATGCTGGTGAAAGTTTACAAAGAGAAGAGGCATCAAAATGACATAAAAATAGAGATTTAGGCTAAATCATAATTAAGTTTCCATGTAGAGCAAAGTTTGTAAGAGAAGACTCATAAGTGAAAGAGACGATGGGAAGTTTTCTGAAAAATGAAAACAACAAAAACAACAAGTTAGGAATTTAGAGTTGTGTCTGTCAAAATGGAGGCTCTCATGAGATAGTAATGAGAAGACAAACAGACCAAAATGAGAATTATTTACTTTTATTTCCTGTGGAATGTTCAGATAGTTAGTACCCTATTGTTTACATACTTTATGCTTTTTCTGGAATTTATATGATTAATCCTTGAGAGAATTATATTTCTTTTTTTTTTTTTTTTTTTTTAATTTTTTATTTATTTTTTATTTATTTTTAACTTTTATATAATGAATATAAATTTCCAAAGTACGATTTATGGATTACAATGGCTTACCCCCCATACCGTCCCTCCCACCCACAACCCTCCCCTTTCCCACTCCCTCTCCCCTTCCATTCACATCAAGATTCATTTTCGATTATCTTAATATACAGAAGATCAGCTTAGTATACATTAAGTAAGGCTTTCAACAGTTTGCTCCCACACAGAAACATAAAGTGAAAAATAATAGATGATTTTTTTTAATGATGATGAAATCAGATCAGACCTATTGTCATGTTTAATCCCAGTGAGAGTCAAGTTGGGAGTTGATAGTTTCTTTTCTTTTCTTTTTTTTTTTTTTTTTTTTTTTTTTTTTACAGAGGATCAGTTTAGTATGCATTAAGTAAAGATTTCAACAGTTTGCACCCCCATAGAAACACAAAGTGAAATATATTATTTGAGTACTCATTATAGCATTAAATCTCAATGCACAGCACATTAAGGACAGAGATCCTACATGAGGAGTAAGTGCACAGTGACTCCTGTTGTTGACTTTACCAATTGACACTCCTGTCTATGGCATCAGTAATCTCCCTATGCTCCAGTCATGAGTTTCCAAGGCTATGGAAGCCCCTTGAGTTCTCCGACTCTTATCTTGTTTAGACAAGGTCATAGTCAGAGTGGAGGTTCTCTCCTCCCTTCAGAGAAAGGTACCTCCTTCTTTGAAGACCTGTTCTTTCCACTGAGATCTCACTCACAGAGATCTTTTGCCAGAGTGTCTTGGCTTTCCATGCCTGAAATACTCTCATGGGCTTTTCAGCCAGATCCGAGTGCCTTTAGGGCTGATTCTGAGGCCAGAGTGCTATTTAGGGCATCTGCCATTCTATGAGTCTGCTGAGTATCTCACTTCCCATGTTGGATCACTCTCCCCTTTATTTATTCTATCGGTTAGTGTTAGCAGGTACTAGACTTGCTTATGTGCTCCCTTTGACTCTTAGTCCTTTCATTATGATCAATTGCGAACTAACGGTGACTTGATCAGCATAGCCCTGACTGTTAATGAACAACTTAATACATTATCCCTCTTAGTAGTTTTTTTGTCTGTTCTACTTAATATGACTGATTTAATTCTGTAATTAATACACAGTTATTCTTAAGTGTTGAAATTTAACTGAATTGTGATCCCTGTTAAACATAAGAGTAGGAATAAGAGAGGGAAGAGATATATAATTTGGGACATGCTCAAGCTGACTTGCCCCAAATGGTAGAGTTAGAAACATACCAGGGGATTCCAATTTAATCCCATCAAGGTGGCATGTACCAATGCCATCTCACTAGTCCAAGTGATCAATTTCAGTTCGCAATTGATCATAATGAGAGAATTATATTTCTTAAATCTACCTTGTACTTTCAAAAATGTGTTCTAACTCCAGACATATTTTCAAGACTGTATTGCCTATCTTCTAACTTGTGATGAATATTAACCCATTGTTAATGTCCCAGAATATAGTATTCTGTATGTTTACATTTCATTATATGTCCTATAAATTTTTATTTCATATATATTGCTATTTTGAAGTGATATACAAACATTTTTAAATAACAGAAAAAAGATTTAAAATAAAAGAAACAAAAGACAAGTTTACCCTGGTGGTTTCTTTGCAGTATTTGCCATTCTCCCACCTCCTCTGCAATGCTGAACCAGATAAATTTACTATGCATTCACTGATATCTTTTGATTCATGAATTCTTTTTGAAAAACACTGACTTCTTGTAATGGTAGTTGAATGTTTAGATCTTTGTCAATGTTATTATTTCTATATTATAATTTACCCACCATCCTACTGTGACTGTATTAATTTTAGTTGAATCAATATTGAATGTTTATATTGCTTTTCCTATCTAAACATTATCTATTGCTTAACATTTCAGGGTGTTACGATTATGCTTACTACTTTCCGGCTAGGTAATAATTGCCTCATCTGTGATTTACTCAACTTTCCTCTGATAACTTTTCACATAAACTCTCAAAATTTTTTTTCTGTATGGTCAATTTTAATTATGAAATTGATGATTGTATTAGTTTTCCAGGGCAGTCACGACAAGGATCTCCAACTGGCTGAGTTAAAATAACAGAAGTTTATTACTGGAGGCAAAAGGTCTGAAATCCAGTTTCAGGAGGGCCATGCATATCTGGCACCTTTCGTGGAGAGCCTGCCCTACCTCCTCCCCACTTGGGGTGCTGGGCAAACCTTTGGTAAGCTTTAGCTTCCAATTGCAACACTTCATTCTCTGCCTCTTCTAGCCACATGGTGCTCTCTGCCTTCCCTTCCACTCCAGTATCTGTGTACCTTATAATGACACCTGTCAAATTGGATTAGTGTATTGATGGTAGATATTGTTCTACATATTATGTGTTACACATCCAGTGCATATAAAGCACCATTTTATGTTTATTTCTTATTCTCTAATCTGCTCATCTTTCAAAGAATGTTTTACATTAAATTATACAGGTATTACTTAAATTCACTATCATATTTGCTTGAAAGAGTATCAAACATTTAATGTCTATCTACTTCATTGTGTCTTTTGACTTTGCTGTCAAATTTTCTTTTTAATCTTTATTTTTTCCTTCATAACCTTACAACTTAGTATTTCCTATTTAAAAACTATTAAACACAGTTGTCTTCAAGTATTTTCTGTTAACTTATAAAGATAATTATGAGCTAAATATCTATCCTAGTTATTTCACATACCACATATTCTACATGTAAATGAAAAAAATTGCTACTCTATAATGATTTGTTTTAACATTTTCATACTAATATCTATTTTTGGTTCTCGCTTTGTCCTAATTCTGTTTATTAAATAACCACACTAATCTTCTATTGCAGCTTTGATTTTTTAGAGTTTTGTAAGACAAAAATGCTTTAGTAAGTAGCTTAATAATCAGATCTATAGTTATACTGCTGTGGTTTGTTGATTTTTTTCATATTCACCTTTATTAATATTATCTGGCATATGCACATGAGGAATTCTGAGTGAGTCAGAAGAATAATTAGTATTAACATAATAATAGCTGTGTCAGTCTTTCTTGCCCCAGTCCTTACCTCTGTGGTAAAATAAGAAAAGTCAGGCAGAACAGTTCCTGCCTGAGTAAAAGCTACTGTGTAAGAGAAGGATGGAGAATATGCACTGTTTTCTACAGAAGAGAGATGCAGACATAGGACAATGGAACAGGACAAAGATCCAGAAATGAACCCGAAGATATGATCAACCCGTGTTTACTGAGGGTGTGAGGAACACATTTCAGGGAAAGGCTAGATATCGATCTTGGGAAAACTGGATATTCATAGGTAGAAGAATGAAACTTATACCTTACACAAAAATAGTCAAAATGGATACAATATTTAAGACCTGAAACTATAAAGCTCCCAGAAGAACACTTTCAGGATATTACTCATGGCAATGAATTTCTGGATATGAAACAAAGAGCACAAACAGACAAGTGGGACTGCATCAAGCCAACAAGAATCTGTGCAGTTGAGAGAGAATCCACTACAGGAGAAGACAACTACAGGATGGGAGAAAGTGTCTGTAAACCACATGTCTGCTAAGGGATTGATATTCAAAACATGTAGGAAACTCTTATGAGTCAACAGGGAAACACCAAATAACCTGATTGAAAATGGGCAAAAGATTTCACCAAAGAAATACACAAATGTACAACAGGTATACAAAAAACGCTTAACATCATTAATCACTAATCACTAGGGAAATGCAAATCAAAACCACAATGAGATTTCAACTCATACTTGTCTGAAAGTTTTATATATGTGCATATATATACGTATATAAAATATACATATATGTTTATATGTATATATGTGTGTGTATATATATATACATATATAAAACAAATATTTTTAAGGCTATGGAGAAACTGGAACCGTTGCAAACTGCTGGTGGGGACATAAGTTATTGAAAAACAGAATGCAGGTTTTTTGAAAAATGAAAAGTGGATCTACTCTATGATCTAGTAACACAACTTGTGGGAATATATGTAAAGAAACTGAAAACAGGGTCTCTAAGAATTATGTGCAAACTCTGGTGAATTGCAGCACTACTGGCAACAGCCATGGTTCGTGAGAATCCTAAATGTCCATCACCTGATAAATGGATAAAGGAACTGCGGTATAGATACACAAAAGGAAATCCTGCCTTTGGTGAAAAATGGGGATGTACCCAAAAGACACTACACTAAGTGAAACAACTAGTCATAGAACAAAAATTATTTTTACGGCCCCACCTGTACGATGTGTCTTCTATTTTGTGCTGCTGTAACAAAATGCCTGCACTAGGGAATTCATGATGAATAGAAATGTGTTGACTCACGGTTTTGGAGGATGGGAAATCCAAAATCAAGGTGTCAGCGTCTGGTAACCATTTTCTTGCTGTGCAATCCTATGGTATAAAATCAAATGAGGGCAAAGGGGAAGAGAGGGGGACAGAGGAAGAGAGGGGGAGGGGAAAAGAGGGAGAAGAGGGAAGGAGGGGGGAGGGAAAGGGAGGGGGGAAGAGGGAAGGAGGGAGGAAGGGGAGGGAGAGAGATGCAGAGACAGATGAGTCTGAACTCATCTGTTATAAGGAATTTGCCCCTACAATGATAAACCTAGTCTCACAATAATGACACAATTCACTGAACGCAAAGGCCTCAAGGTGTAACTGGCGCTTAAAGATCCTACTTAAGGGTTTTGCATGGAGGATGATGTTTCTGTTGTTAACTTTGCACAGCACAAGTATCTAAAATTAAATACACAGAGACAAAGCGTAGACTGGTATGTGCTAGGGGATATGGGGGAAGTGAAATAGGTGGTTGGTGTGCAGTGGGTGTGATTTCTCAAACGAGATGAGAAGACACGAAACGGCTGCTGTACAGCATCGTGCCCAGAACTTAACAATGAAGGAGAGTAGCCCCAAGTCAACATGTTCAAAATAGGCTCTCACTGTTTCTGATCATTTTATTGTCTTCCAATGTTCCCCATTTCAGGAACCTTCTCTATCACCCACGAAGTTAGTTAAGACTAAAACACAGCAGTCTCTTCCTCCCCTTCCAACACCACAGTACTGCAAACTTGTAGCAACTTCACTTTTTAAACATTTCTTGAATTTATCCCTTTTGTCCTTTCTATTGTTCTGTTTTGTGTGATATCTCCCTAAATGAATCTTTAACGAGCCACTCTGCATTTTGCCCATTTTAACCTCTACATGGTGGCTACAGTAATTGTTTCTTTTTTCTTTTTCTTTTCTTTTCTTTTCTTTTTTTTTTTTTTTGACAGGCAGAGAGACAGTGAGAGAAAGGTCTTCCTTGTTCGTTGGTTCACCCCCCAATGGCCACTGTGGCCGGCGCACTGCACTGATCCAAAGCCAGGAGCCAGGTGCTTCTCCTGGTCTCCCATGCGGGTGCAGGGCCCAAGGACTTGGGCCATCCTCCACTGCACTCCCGGGCCACAGCAGAGAGCTGGCCTGGAAGAAGAGGGACCAGGACAGAATCCGGCACCCCGACCGGGACTAGAACCTGGGGTGCCAGCGCCGCAGGTGGAGGATTAGCCTACTGAGCCGCAGCACCGGCCTACAGTAATTGTTTCAAAATCTCACCTCCCTTCATAAGAATTTTTGATGATTGCCTACGACTTGCGTGATAACGTTTTAAGTCCTTCACATGCTTTATGAACAATACATACTACATTGCCAAAGGCAGTCCAAGTTTATGTCCGTGATACAAGTAACAAAATTGTTAGTAGCATCCCTTTCATTCACAGGGGAGGGGGATAATTCGGACAATAAATTTAATGTTCACCCTACTTACAAGACATTTTATCATCTTCCTTCTCCCTTCCTCTTAAGCTTTTTTTCCTGGACATTGCTCCTCTCACTCTCATTGCTCCAAGTTTCTGCTCTTCCCTGGCGTGTGGTACACTTCCTCCCACCGGAGTATATTTGCAAATGCCATTTTCCCTCATTTCCCCTGCCTGTGGCTGGTGCTTCTTATTTAGATCACAAGCCAAGTGTCAGATTCCCTAATTGAGGGTTCTCTGGTCATCGTTCAAATTGTTCAAACAGTTCCACTGTGCAATACCCTTTTCTTTTGTGGCACTGATCACCAGAGTAATTCTATGTTGCTGTTTGATTGTTGCAATAACTTTCTCTATTATCAGCCTTAAGGCATGTGGATCCGGCTGAAAAGCCCATGAGAGTATTTCAGGCATAAAAAGCCAAGACACACTGGGGAAAAACAACAACAACAACAACAACAACAACTAAATGAAAGATCTCCGCGGGTGAGATCCCAGTGGAAAGAACGGGTCATCAAAGAAGGAGGTACCTTTCTCTGAAGGAAGGAGAGAACTTCCACTTTGACCATGGCCTTGTCTAAATATGATCAGAGTCGGTGAACTCAGGGGACTTCCATAGCCTTGGCAGCTCATGACAAGAGCCTAGGTTGATTACTGATGCCATAAACAAGAGTGTCAATTTGTTAAGTCAACAACAGGAGTCACTGTGCACTTACTCCTCATGTAGGATCTTTGTCCTTAGTGTGCTGTACATTGAGATTTAATGCTATAACTAGTACTCAAACAGTATTTTTCACTTTATGTTTCTGTGTGGGAGCAAACTGTTGAAATCTTTACTTAATGTATGCTAAACTGATCTTCTGTATATAAAGAGAATCGAAAATGAATCTTGATGTGAATGGAAGGGGAGAGGGCGTGGGAAAGGGGAGGGTAGCGGGTGGGAGGGACGTTATGGGGGGGAAGCCATTGTAATCCATAAGCTGTACTTTGGAAATTTATATTCATTAAATAAAAGTTAAAAAAATAAAAAAAATAACTTTATTAAAAACTGAACACTGTACTAACATCATGGCAGGGCTGAGTGAATTCACTTTGTTAATCAACATTTGTTATAAATTTGCTAATCACACATTTGTTAATCATAACCGATAAAAAGTGGTGAGTAAAAAGAGAATGTTCCTGGCCGGCGCCGCGGCTCACTAGGCTAATCCTCCGCCTTGCGGCGCCGGCACACTGGGTTCTAGTCCCGGTCGGGGCGCCGGATTCTGTCCCGGTTGCCCCTCTTCCAGGCCAGCTCTCTGCTGTGGCCAGGGAGTGCAGTGGAGGTGGCCCAAGTGCTTGGGCCCTGCACCCCATGGGAGACCAGGATAAGTACCTGGCTCCTGCCATCGGATCAGCGTGGTGTGCCGGCTGCAGCAGCCATTGGTGGGTGAACCAATGGCAAAGGAAGACCTTTCTCTCTGTCTCTGTCTCTCTCACTGTCCACTCTGCCTGTCAAAAAAAAAAAAAAAAAAAAAAGAAATGAAAAAAGAACGTTCCTTTATGCACAGCTTAGTTTACAAGATCTATCACTCTAATGACTCCCTTGTGCACTCACTGAAATGCCTTTCCATTTTCTTTTCTTTTTCTTTATGTAGATCACAAAATATTCACTTTAGGCTTCCTGGAAAAGCCCAATACAAATTACTAGCAAGGCTTTTGTCCTGCAGGATAATGTTTTTACCTTACTCTCCTATCCTTTTACGAAACTATTTGGTGTGGTATCCTCTCTTTTCAAGGATGACAGCCTCCTCATTGTCATCTTATGCTGTTTTTTTTTCTTTTTTTTAAAGATTTTGTTTATTTCTTTGAGAGGTAGAGTTACAGACAGTGAGATGGAGAGACACAGAGAGAGGTCTTCCATCCACGGTTCACTCCCCTAAATGACTGTAACGGCCAGAGCTGCGCTGATCGAAAACCAGGAGCCAGGAGCTTCATCCAGGTCTTGCACGTGGGTACAGGGGCCCAAGGACTTGGGCCATTTTCCACTGCTTTCCCAGGTCACAGCAGAGAACTGGATCAGGAGTGGAGCAGCCGGGACTCAAACCAGCGCCCATAAGGAATGCCAGTGCTGCAGGCAGAGGATTAACCTACTGCGCCATGTGGCTTTTTTCTGTTTCATTATAAGTGAATTTTCACCAGCTTTCCCCAAATACTAACCTTTTTTGTTTACTCCCGACTTTTTACACTCTTCCTCTGCTCCTAAATACAGGTTGCTTGCTTCCATTCCTTTGTTCTGGCAACGTTTCCACTAGTTCACTAGACCCTAGCTTCCCTCACCGACCAAATGGGAAACCTTTCCTTTAATATTTACATCATCAACTTTCCCACTTCCACAAGAACATTTTATTAGTAATTAAATATCAGCTGTTCTTTGGAAAAAAAAAAAATCTTCTCCTGACACCCACATTTCTCTCTAGTTGCTGACTCATTTCGTCTGCCAGTAAAAATCTGCTTCAAAGCATTACCTTTATAGTCACCCTCACAAGTGAGTTAAATTAGGCTGGTGGCCAGCGCCTTGGCACAGTAGGTTAATCCTTTGCCTAAGGTGCCGGCATCACATATGGGCACTAGTTCGTGTCCTGGCTGTCCCTCTTTTTTTTTTTTTTTTTTTTTTTTTTTTTTTTTTTTGACAGGCAGAGTGGACAGTGAGAGAGAGAGACAGAGAGGAAGGTCTTCCTTTGCCGTTGGTTCACCCTCCAATGGCCGCCGCGGCCGGCACGCTGTGGCCAGCGCACCGTGCTGATCCGATGCCAGGAGCCAGGAGCCAGGTGCTTTTCCTGGTCTCCCATGGGGTGCAGGGCCCAAGCACCTGGGCCATCCTCCACTGCACTCCCTGGCCACAGCAGAGAGCTGGCCTGGAAGAGGGGCAACCGGGACAGAATCCGGCGCCCCGACCGGGACTAGAACCCAGTGTGCCAGCGCCGCTAGGCGGAGGATTAGCCTAGTGAGCCGCGGCGCCAGCCCGGCTGTCCCTCTTCTAATTCAGCTCTCTGCTATGGCTTGGGAAAGCAGTTGAAGATGGCCAAAGTGCTTGGGCCCCACACCTGTGTGGGAGACCCAGAAGAATTCCTGGCTCTTGGCTTTGGATTGGCTCAGCTGCAGCCATTGTGGCCATTTGGGGAGTGAACCATTGGATGGAAGACCTTTCTCTCTGTCTCTCCCTCACTGTTAACTCTACCTCTCGAATAAATAAATAAAATCTTTAAAAAATAAAAAATAATTAAGCCTTTATATTCACCATTGTATGGAAAATACGCTTTGCAAATTAACTTTTTTTTTTTTTTTGACAGGCAGAGTGGACAGTGAGAGAGAGAGACAGAGAGAAAGGTCTTCCTTTGCCGTTGGTTCACCCTCCAATGGCCGCCGCGGACGGCGTGCTGCGGCCAGCGCACTGCGCTGATCCGATGGCAGGAGCCAGGTGCTTCTCCTGGTCTCCCATGGGGTGCAGGGCCCAAGGACCTGGGTCATCCTCCACTGCACTCCCTGGCCACAGCAGAGAGCTGGCCTGGAAGAGGGGCAACCGGGACAGAATCTGGCGCCCCGACCTGGACTAGAACCCGGTGTGCCGGCGCCGCAAGGCAGAGGATTAGCCTAGTGAGCTGTGGCGCCGGCCAACTGATATGTTTTACAATGGTCCAATGGTGATCCCAATCATTGCCTGTCTATGCTGTGAAACCGGTCTTTCACGGACATTTTGGAACTACACGTTTGCCTGATTTTCCTTCTCTCATCAGGTCAGTGACCAGAACTCAGTCCTTAGATTTCTTATATCTGTCCTAAGCTCCTGGACAATTTTCCTTAATGTTACAGTGTGTAGTACTGTCTGCATGCTAATGACCCACCAATATATCTCTATGTAAAAACTCTTGCTTGAATCTTAGAGTGTTTAACCAAAAGCACACAGAGCCTCTTAGAAATTTCATAACTGCCTCAAAATTAAGACACTCAAAATGTAATGTCCTACTTTCTAAAGCCTGCTGGCCACACCGTATTTCTTTTTCAGTATTTGTCAGATGACCCTTATAACTTAGTCATGCCATACATTGTTTTGACTCTTCTTTACCTTTTCCTTAATATTCATTTTGGTTTCCAGTCTTGCTGACCCAAGTTTCAGAATGAATGGAAATATTGAAACTCATTTCTACCACTCGCATATGATAAAAGAGTTCACACTTCTTAACGTAACTTCTACAGCAGCTTCTTAATTGGTCTCTTGGCCCCACCTTTTTCTTTCCTCATTCTCTTCTATACAGTATCTAGAAAAATCATTTAAAAAAGCAAAAATAATAGCATATGACACTTTTGCTTGAAATATTCATCACGATCTCTTACCTCACTCAAAGAAAAGCTAAAGTTGCCATAAATGACCTATCAAACCCTAAATCATCTGCAATTTCTTGCTTGCATTCTAATGATGCCTTTTATAACTTCTTACTCATCTGTTGCAGATTCTTTGGCTTCCATTATATTTGCAACTTACATTTCTCTCACCAAATATACCACTCCACCACCGGCTTAAATACATCACCTGTCTTCTTCATTCTTCACATCTCCACTCAAATATGAAAATTTTAAGCAGAAATATGGTAACAGTTTAATAGGTTTTCATCATTCCCCTGCCTTAAAAACTTTGTTGTTTCCTTGAAAATAGTATTACACATACTATGTTTAACTTAGATTTATCACTTGTCTCTTTCCACTATGAAATTAGGTATATTTTATCTTTTTATTTTCCTTTCTGATGATGTGTTCTTCAAATTCTAAAAAAATCCTGGCACACAGAATTTAACATATTTACTACATGATGGAATGAATAAATAATCAAACCAGTGCAGAAGCTTATCTTCATTGACAGATAAAGCTGTGTTAATTGCTCCCAGGCCACCTCACAGAATTGCTCTTTATTTTCCAACAGCAGGCACGTGTTAGAAACTGGAGAGGTAGATGACTTGGCTACTAAAAGCATAGGAAAAGGCTTATGTCATTTGAATATTGCAGCACTTTTTCCCAAAGGATTAGTGAGAACTGGGATAAACTGTGAGGGCAAGACAGAAGGGAGTCAGTGGTGGATAGAACCACATAGTAAGTCATAATGAGAAACATTTCCATGTATTAGATACACGACATTTGCTTAAACTGCAGACATTGAGTGAAATCTTATTTTGAGGTATAAATGGGGAGACTTACCTTGATCTTAGTGTGTGATTTGGCACCAGCCATTTTCTGAAATAAAGTGGGAGTTCAGGATCAGGCTGACACAGAAAGCATTATGTGCTAGAATCCATGGGTAGAAGTGAGTTGCTCAACTAAAAAGTGCCAGATGTAGTTTACTTGAAAAGTTGACTCAAAACTATGGATAGAATTCAGGGTGAGAGTTCATTACATCCTCTGTATATTTGAAATATAATAGCTTATTGTAAAAATACAGGGTTCTAAGAATATGGTTGCTAAGGTTGACCCAGGAAAGTTTAATTTGGGGAATTTATAATGCCTGTTAAAATAGTTTACAGCAGTATCATGGCTTTATAAATACAGTGTCCTACTATGAATGGGACATAAGCTATGCACAGAATTTACAACTCCCTGGAGTTATCACTAGACTGTTTAGTGTTAGGAACTTAAAATGTTTATTATCCATGTGCAATTGTCTTAGAGATTGCCTAAACATCTGAGTTCTACAAGCTATATGTAATTCTTCCAAAGGGGAAAAGAACACGAAAAAGAAGACAAAAGAAGAGTCAATTATACTGCATGTGGGTTAGCATATCATAAACATGTTAACTGAAATTACAACTTAACAGAGTTTACTTAATACATTTTGCCCTTAAAACAATTCTTTTTTCTATAGAGAGAAGATAGCGTAGAAATACAAATGCATGCAGGGAGATAGGTTAGGAAGTTGTAACTTTTTCTATATGAGAGATGAGGGGTGGTTCTATAAAGATTTAATATATATGGATACAATTAGATAGCTTAGAGAGATAACAAAAAGTAAAACTGGTGGACTTGGTGCTAGTTGCATTAGGCATCATTTAGAAAAAAAGATGTTGCGGCTGGCAGGTTTCAGATTCAAGCCTTGGATGGATGGCAGTGCCATTTGCTAAGGAGAGGAGTTAATGAGGGCAGGTTTCTATGTGTGTGTGTAATTATAAATTGAGTTTTCAATCTCAGTTTCTAATATCTATAAAACATAGCATTAGAGCCAGAGGACATAAGGCTGCATATAAAGTTTTGAAATCTGGGATGTGTCTGGACTTAGGACATACATTTGAAGGTCATCTGTTTCCAATATAAAATAAAGGCAGAAGGGTCAACAAGATCTCTTATTCAAAAACTGTTAGAAAAAGATTAGAAAATGGCCCAATATCTAACACCTAAAGCTGGAGTCAATGTTTCCTGTGAGGGACAGAGAATAAACAGCTTAGGTTTCATGGATCATGTGGTTTCTGTCACAGCAGCACATTTGGCCTTTATAGTGCAAAATTGTTCACAGAAGCTACATAAATGAATGAACAAAGCTGTGTTCCAGTAAGACATATTTACAAAAAAAAAAAAAAATCAAAGAGTAACCTGAAGTTTCCTTGTTGACCATAGTTTTCTACCCTATGCTCTAGGATCCAGAATCCAAATATCAGGCAGCAGAAAACGAGCTGGGAAAGTGAAAATGAAAGTGGAAAGATACAAAAATTACACTGAGGATTTCTTGGAAAACCTGACATAAGGCACAGTCCTAAAATAAAGGGAAAATCTTTATGAATGAATGAACATCCACTTGATAGCTAATGGTTACCTATGTTAAAATCTACTTTAAAGGACTAGAAGGCCTTTTTTAGTGAGATACTATCAGAAAATTTCCCAGGTTTGGAGAAGGACAGAGACATCCTAGTACAAGAAGCTCAAAGAACCCCTAATAAACTTGACCAAAAGAGATCCTCACCATAAGCTGTACTTTGGAAATTTATATTCATTAAATAAAAGTTAAAAAAATAAATCATTAAAATGAGGTTATTATGGTTAGCCCTAAAAAAAAAAAAAAGATATAATCAAGTGTGAAGAACTGCAATGGAGTAAAAAGAGTGGAAAGGGTGCACAATTACACCAAAACACAGATCACCGTTTTTAGGAAAATTTCAAAGAACAAGGATGAAGCACATGTGGAGAGGGAAGGCTTCCTGAGAGGAGATGTCACGTGGAAATAACGTGGACAATCAGACTCTTCATTGCTGTTAAAACAATGCAGCCACAGGTTCGTCCTTGCGACTCCCTAGTTCATTTTGTTCTCTTCAAGGTGGAGGCTTTGGGACTAGGTGGCGGAACGTTTTCAGGTCACGATGTCAAGGTTCAACCAAGTTCTTTCTCAAGCTTCACTCATGCGTAAGGGTGTTAAGGCTGTTTTAGGGATTTACTTCTTGGACAAGCTCAGAACAGTCGATTTAGGCTGAACCCATGCTGTACACTAACACAACAGGGGCAAATGAATGTTACCCAATGCATGTTAGATGTTAACTTGTTAGCAAATAAGTTGTAAGCTTTTATATCCTGTCATTCAAAACCCCAGTAAAGCTTGCTTTGTAACTTTTGTGAATCTTCAGGTCTCTCCCTAATTTCTGAAATAGAGCTCCCATGAGTATGTCTGTGATGTGCTCTGTTCTCACCCTGATCTCTATGAACCTGGAAGAAATAACAGCTGCTTCACTATTTTCAACAAAAGATCACTTGCATAATAATTTTATGATTGTAATAGTTTTCTAGAAATAATTACTTTTCACAATCTCTCTTTATTCAGCCTTCATCTACTTTGTCATTCTCTTCATAAATTCCACGAATCATTGCATAGGAATATATCTACTTTTCCAACTGTCCCATGTTGAGCATTTTTTTTTTTTTTGAGAATTTTTCCCACAAATGGGTTGCTGGTGTGTTGACTACTTTATCTCCTATCTGAACACTCTTCTCTAGAGAAGAATGACTGCAGAGTTTTAAAACAGGGTCTTTCTCTTAGCCAGATTTTGACCTTACTTAGTATGCAGTCCACATCACTACTTAAAAATCTTCCAATTTAAAATGTGTATTTGAGGTGAGCTTTGTGATGCAGTGGTTTAGGCCAGTGTTGAGATGCCTGTGTCCCTTATTGGAGCTCCAGTTTGAGTCCTGGTTCATCCGCTTCTGATTCAGCATCCTACTAATGCATCCTGGGAGACAATGCATGATGGCTCAAATGCTTGGACCCCCGTTCCCAGCATGGAAGACCTGGATGGATTTCTGGGCTCCTGGCTTCAGCCTTCTTTAGGATTTTCTGTTGTTGATATTTGAGGAGTGAAACAGCAGAGGTAAGCTATCTCCCTGCCTCACAAGCGGATGAAAATAATAAGTAAACATTTTTAATGGTACATTTGTCACACAAATCTAAAAATCTGCCAAATTTCTTTGGTTTATTTAAAAGAGTTATTTTATTTATTTTGAAAGTCAGGGTTACAGATAAAGAGGGAGAGACAGAGATCTTTCATCTGCTGGTTCGCTCCTCTGATGGCTGCGATGGCCAGCACTGAGCAAGACCAAATCTATGAAACTTGAGCTTCATCTGGGTCTCTCACACGGGTGCAGGGGCCCAAACACTACTTGGGCCATCTTCTCCTGCTTTCTCAGGCCATTAGCAGGGAGCTTTATGAGAAGTGGAGCAGCTGGAACTTGAATTGGTGCCCATACAGTATGCCAGCAAAACAGGCAGTGGCTTCACCCGCTATGCCACAATGCTGGCCCTGCTTCTATTACAATCTGAGTTATTTGAAGAATTAATGGAACTTTTTAAAAGTTCCTCAAACCCTTCCAGGTTGTATATTTAAGTAAATTGCTTTCCACCTTGCTTACATTGCAGTTAAATATGATGTCATGACCTTGGGCACCTAAAACATACCCAGCTTAGTTTATAAACATGACTTTATTCTAGCTATAGATATGGAAGAATACTGAGTCCTAATTTATTTAATATCTACACTGATATTGTAGGCAAATTTATACTGATAAACACAACCTCAAAAATTGTCTTTATGTCTGACCTAATGCCATTATCTCATTAATAATGCTCTATAAACCCTAAGTGCATAATTATATAATTCTATTTTCATTGTTAGAAAATTATACTGTATATGTCAACAGTACTTTATATCAGGTAAATAAAAATTGATTATACCATGCAAGTTGGGAAGAAGAAATAAATAAATTTTGATACCAGACTCAAAATTAAGAGTAAGATAACAATATGTTCTTAGTAAAAGGAATATATACAGAAAAGGAAGTATGGTCCCAACCTTCTTTATTTCCTCAACTGGTTTGAGAAGAAAAAAAATCAAGGAGTTAAAGGCATTTGTTTTGGAAAATGCTGGGATTCTACTGATTAAAGCTCTGGGAAGGAAAGACTACCCTCAAAGTCATTTTTCCCCTTAGTATCTCCAGGATAAGGGTGATAGCAGAGGGTGCCATGCTTTGGGTGTTACGTATCCCAAAATGCCTGCACATTATGGCTTGTTCCCGAGGGTGATGCTGTTGAGTGGTGATGGAAACTTCAGGAGCAAAGGCCCAGTGAGAGGTCCTTAGCTCACTGGCAATGTGTCCCAAAAGACAGTTCTCATGTGTTCTCATTGTTGGAAATCCTGACGGGGGCCCACCTGGCCCCCTCTTTCTTGGCTTACTTTGGAACTTTTCTGGGCCCCTCTCCAGAACCAAAGCCTGGACCATGCTCTTCAGAAGTTCACCTACAAAACTGTGACTAAAGAATCCTCTTTTACAGGCTAAGTAGTGTATCTGGTATTTTGTTACCATAGAGAAATGTGGGGGGTGTGCCCAGGAGCCTGAGCAAAGAAATTAACATTAACTAATGTTCTGACCAGAAGTGACTCACATGTGGGGGAGGAGTCTAATTAAAAAATCCTGGTATCAGAATGCACTCAGATCAATCAAATAAGAATTTCTGCATGAGAGATACAAAAATTGGTATATTCTGAAAATGTCCAGGTATTCCTGAAATGGGACTAAGATTGTTTATCAAAAAATAGAGAATGAGGCAAAGAAATATTAGTATATGCATCAGTTAGAAAGGAATTTGATACTGTCTGTTATTGCATGTTCTCATGACAAGTTTTAATGCACATTAAGAAAAATTAATCCTCAGAAAATACTCACCTGATGCACATAAATAAGGCCAATGAAATTTACTAGAATTTATTGCTTTTAACATGAAAGATCTGATAGGTCAATAACTAATCTGACAACTGGGCCAAACCAAATAAATTCAAGAACTATTGTTTCATTATTGGTCTCTGTGTATTTGTGTGTGTGTGTGTGTATACACACACACAAATATATATATGCACACATATCATGTTATATTTTCTATACCATATTTATGATATTATGTATTATATGTTATATATAAATTATATAATTATATATTAAGTTCTACATATGAGTGAACTTTTGTTACTATAAATATTGCAAATATAAGAGAAATTATACATTTTTATTTGGGTCTGATTGATTTAACTTATCATAATGTCATCTGGATCAATCTCTAATGTGGCAAATGGCAGAATTTATTTGTTTTTTAAGGTCGAATAATATTCTATCATGCTTATATCCTACATTTCATTTATCCATTCATCTATTGATAGACATTTAAGTTGTTTCCATATGTTGGCTATTTTAAGTAATGCTGCAATGAATATGGAAATGCAGATATCTTTAGGAGGTGGTGATAATGACACTGGTTTTTCATGGGTGGGAGAAGGGGAAGAAGAAATGGCGTATAGGCCAAAGGCTATAAAATAGCAGATACGTAGGATGACTAAGTTGACAGATTTTAAATTTTAAAAAAATTGTGTTACAGAATAGACATTAGCAAAACAAGTAGCTTTCAGTTTCACTTGCTACAAGAATGTAACAATGTGAGATGGCATCTTAATCCTCTTCATTAAAGTGATCATTTTTCTATCTCTATGTATCCCATAACAAAATGTTGCCAACTCCAAGTATTCACAATAACACTTATTTTAAAAAGGGATTAAGGGGCCAGAGTTGTGGCCCAGTAGGTCAAGCTGCTGCCTCATATCAGAGGGATGGTTCAAGTCTGGGCACCTCCACTTGTTATCTAGCTCCCTGCAAGTAAGCCAGGATGACGGCCCAGGATACTGGGACCCCGTCACTCAAGTGGAAGACCCAGATGTTGTTTCTGGATTCTGGCGTCCACCAGAACAGCACGGTCATTGTGACCATTTGAGGAGTTAAAGGACAGATGGAGATGTCTTTTTCTGTCTCTCCCTCTATCTGTCCCTCTGCCTTTCAAATAAATCTTTTCAAAAAAAAAAAAAAAAAAAAAGAGAGAGAGAGATTAAGAAGATTTAGCTAATATTAAATAAAAACTAAAGGTCATTACATGCACTTATATCTAGGTATTTATCTTCCTTTAAATTATTCTTGTTTGAATACTGAATATTGCTTATATGACTCTAAAATACTAATTAATGTTTTTATTTAACTATTTACATAAAAATCAAAGCATTTAAAATGGAAGGCATTCGAGTAACTTTTTTTTGAAGCTGCTATCTGTTCAAGACTTATTTGAAAGAGGTCATAACCAAGACCTTGAGCCAGATTTTTCCAAGGTTTCTTAAAATGGATTTTATAGTTCACATGGATCAGACTATTACTGATTTTTATATTAAAGTGAAGATTCATGACCTGTGCCCCAGATATACAGAATCATCTCTGAGTGAGAGGATCTATAACTTACATTTTATCACAAGGTAGTTTTCAGCACACACACTAGAATCTTAGTGTAATTGCCTTCGTTCCCTCTAACACAGAACTCCAGATTCACTTCCAATACTAGGATTTAATGTTTATATGCCACAGTAGGCCAGGAGAGGGCAGCAGAAAGCTGGAATTTATGAGGAAGAAGGGAGGACTTGAGGGACCTTGGAAGTCACGTAGAATTTGAAAGAAAGTACATCAAGAAAATGGATCAGCATTTGTAAATGCAATTAAGAAGACAGACTGTTGGTCCAGTCTGTGTTAGGTCCTTCAGGAAATCTTAAGGAGGTGGAAGAGTTAATTCAAAAGCATTTGTCCATGTGGAAAGAAAGTCAACTGGAAAACTTCCTAAGAAACACAATATAAGGCACAACTAGGCCCAGAATTAGGAAGAGCAGCATCAGGGAAAAAGGCGTGTGAACGAGAAAGAGACAGCCACCAGCCTGGCAAGCTAACGGAGATGACCGCAGAAACAAATCCATTTACTTCTGAGTTCTTAAAAAAAGATTCTGTATTAAACTTAAAGGGATTTTAGTCCGAGTTCTGATTTTAACACCTCTAATGGTAAAGACCTAAGTAACAACATCTTAAAGTATAGATTTGAAAAATTAGTTGCAAGGCCTTTAGCTGTGGTTAATTTCAAGCTATTTCTTGGTGATTCCCTGATTTTTGACAGTTCCTTCATTCAACTTCTGCTTGGCAACTTACCGTATTTTTGATTAACCAGTATCTTTAAGCTAAAAATTCAAATTACCATTCCTTAATTTACTTGTTTTATTCTTAATGTATTTTCCCATTCTATTTACCCAGTGCACAAATGGCAATTTCTTTTTAAGGATGGTACAATTTTTTATTATTTGAAAGGCAAAGTCATTGAGAAAGAGGGAAAGACACACAGAGATCTTCCATCCCCTGGTTCACTCCCTAAATGACCACAATGGCCAGGGATGGGCCAGGCTGGGAGCCAGGAGCTTCATCTGGGTCTCCAATGTGGATGAAGGGGCCCAAGTATTTGAGCCATCTTCTGCATCCCCAGGCATATTAATAGGGAGTTGCCAGGAAAAGAGCAGCAAGGATTCAAACTGGCACTCATAAGGGATGCTGGCATTGCAGGTAGCAGCCTAACCCACTATGCCATAATGCAGGCCCCGAGTACAGATCTCCTAGATGCCTATAATAGTTTGTCAGCACGGAAATATTCTCCCAGGAATAGCAACAACTCAAGTGAAATTTTGGTAATTTTCCTTTATTAGCAGGGTAGTAAATTCCTTACCTCACCTACCCCCAGCCTTGTACCAATATTTGTTTTTCGTATTTGCTCTTGCTAAAGGGCAATGATTTGCTAGATTTGCCTCAGCATCTTGTCAGTTATGACTTACGCTGTCATATTTTATACCAATATTTGATATTAGATATAGTAAATGAATACTACTTATTATCCCGTGTTCATATACTCAATTCATTGAAGTTAATGAGAGAGGTTTTACCCTGGTATGTTGCCAAGAGGAAAAATCAAGAGTGAAGAGTGGTGTGCACTCAGAAAGAAGAATGACTGCTCATCCAATAAGCTTTAATTATAAATAGAACGAGGAAAGGGCCTCAGAAATCTTTGACCAGTGTTTTTATACAGTCATAATATATAATATGTTTAATATATAATACCTGTTTTCAGAAATGCTTTATGAAGAAATTTTTATGTAAAGACAGACATTACTTTTAAAGAGTAGCCAATATAATGAATTGTAAATATTCTTCTTTGAATGTAGTAAGAAAAGAAAACACAAGCCAATTATGATTTGGTTTGCTTTTCAGAAGGTATTGACAAGTGAAATATTTATATATAGGTTGAGAAATGTGCTTTACATAATAACAAATAACCAAGGAGTTGGTATAGTTTAAAATACAAACAGAAGGTAGTACAGAGATAAAAAGCTATTCCATGAAAGATAAACAGTTGAGAAACTTCTAAAAGGCCCTCCACACTACGTGTGTGGGGTCCTTAAAAGAAAAAAAAAGCTAAGGTTTATTGGACTGAATAATTCTAAATGAAGAATTTAGAAGAATATAGGAAGGCAGATGCAAACTGCATCAACTGAAGAGCGAAAAGCCCTGACCAAAGTGTCCTGTAATCACAGTTCAAACACACACTGACCAAAGGACACACGGTGAGCAAAGGAGTCCGAAGGCTCATAGTCAACAAGTTTTCAATGCATTTCCATTTCCTTAAGACATAGGAAACCAAACAAGAAAACAGAGAGCTACACAAATCAGCCACATTATGCTTTTGGAAAAGCTATCAAAATAATTATTCTCAAAAAATAAAAATGTAATAATCATTCTCAAATGTAATGGTAATACTACTGAAAATGATAAAATGATGTTGGTAATTCTATGGACCTTGTTGCCACGGGCAGTACAGTTTTAGCAAACAGATCATTTAATGTAGCTATGGTTTTAGGAACAAAAATTGTTTCACAAGGATGCTGTTTACGAAGTTGATACACTTGTGTATTGCATGAAGGGAGGAACAGACAATACTGCAATGTGGGTAGATAAACATTACATAGCGTATGGCGATCCCAATCCATCCATCCATCCATCCATCCATCCATCCATCCATCCATATTTTTTATGGAACTCATACCCATTACAGATAAAGCCACTGGTCAGGGCCAAAATCAGGCTTGGCTCCTCTGGGGATTTTTAATTAAGGAAGACCATAGGATGTAAGTGATAGATTCCAGGCTACAGGACAGAGAAAGCCACCTACAAGAAAATACTCATCTGAATTTCAAACTTTCCTTTAAGGCTATATCCACTCTCATGGTGCTTTGGAAGCCATATTACTCAAACAAAAACAACAGAGTACCAAAAATGTTTTTCTGTTTCAGATCAGCTTTTTAACAGAGTGAAAGATTTATGTAAAGAAATAAAGAACCCACTGCTCACTAGAGCACCCACAGTCAGGCTGATTGACATTCCAGTGTCAGCCAAACATACCAGGATTGTATCTAAGAGTCAGGTCCACTTGCCAGGGCCTCAATTCATGAAAGGGTCTCAAGTTCAATGCTCACATTCTTAGCTTGATGAGAAAACTAGACTCTCCGCTTGGCTTTCCAGTGGGTATCTACTTTTTAACATCACTGCTAATGTGCCTCTGCAATGCAGCAAACATTTTAGAAAACAGATTTATTTAAGGGCTCAACTCTCATTCCTCCCTTCTCATTAAATTCTTATTCCTCTATTTGCTGCATCTTTTTTTAGCTCTCTTAGTGAACCAAAAACTACTCCTTCTCTGCTTCTCTATAGTAATTTTGGCCAGACAAAATTGTGAATTCTTCATTTCCTGCCTATGGCCCAAATTCAGCAAATGTGCCGAGGGTAAAGGGTACAAAATTATCTCAGAGCCTGTGCTGTGGTGTAGTAGGCTAAGTCACGCCTGTGGTGCTGGTATCCTATGTTGGTGCCATTTGTATCCTGTCTATTCTTCCAGGTCTGATTATGGCTTGGAAATACAGTGGAAGATGGCCCAAATTCTTCGGCTCCTGCACTAATGTGGGAGACCCCGAAGAAGCTCCTGACTCCTGGTTCTGGAATGGCCCAGCTCTGGCTGTTGCAGCCATTTGGGAAGTGAACCAGCAGATGGAAGACCTTTCTCTCTGTGTCCCCCTCTCTCTGTAACTCTGCCTCTCAAAATAAAATCTTTTTTTTTTTTTTTTTTTTGACAGGCAGAGTGGACAGTGAGAGAGAGAGACAGAGAGAAAGGTCTTCCTTTGCCGTTGGTTCACCCTCCAATGGCCACCACCGCCGGCGTGCTGTGGCCAATGTACCACGCTGATCCAAAGGCAGGAGCCAGGTGTTTATCCTGGTCTCCCATGCGGGTGCAGGTCCCAAGCACTTGGGTCATCCTCCACTGCACTCCCTGGCCACAGCAGAGAGCTGGCCTGGAAGAGGGGCAACCGGGACAGAATCTGGCACCCCAACTGGGACTAGAACCCGGTGTGCCGGCGCCTCAAGGCTGAGGATTAGCCTATTGAGCTGCAGCACTGGCCAAAATAAAATCTTAAAAACAACAAAGAAAGAAAATTCTCTCTCCTCTCCTCTCTGGGGAATCTTGTCTCCTATACTGCAGGTTGATTCTTTGCTCTCCATAGACACACATTTGTGTATTTTTTTCATTTTCATTTTTCTCAAAGTGAATAAAATGGCTGTCACTGGTTGGTTACATTTTAGTTGGAGTATTTTGCATAAACAACAGCCAAACATCAAACTTTTTCCTGTACTGATTCATAAAGTCATCTTATAGACAGAAAGGCTGTTATACTTTGATTTTCTGGTTGGCTACCTAAGGATTCTATTTTCATTTTGTCACTCAAAAATTATCCGTTTTCCTTTCTGTTTTCCCATCAGTCCCTGCCCCACCACCAGCAACTACTAACATCTACGTCACATGCGCTCAATATACAGTTTGAGGTCTAACTCTGCATATTTTAGAAGTTTTGCTTTTGCATCTTCTTCATTTTTGTCAATTTTTTTTTAGAATTTTTAAAAATTTTTTCTTTATTTTTTATTTAGTAAATATAAATTTTCAAAGTACAGTTAATGGATTACAATGGCTTCCCCCCCCCATAATTTCCCTCGCACTCACACCCCTCCTATCTCCCGCTCCCTCACCCCTTCCATTCACATCAAGATTCATTTTCAATTCTCTTTATATACAGAAGATCGATTCAGTATATATTAAGTAAAGATTTCATCAGTTTGCACCCACACAGAAACACAAAGTGTAAAATACTGTTTGAGTACTAGTTATAGCATTACTTCACATTGGACAACACACTAAGGACAGATCCCACATGAGAAGTAAGTACACAGTGACTCCTGTTGTTGACTTAACAAATTGACACTCTTGTTTATGGTCTCAGTAATCTCCCTAGACTCTAGTCATGAGTTGCCAAGGCTATGGAAGCCTTTTGATTTCGCTGACTTGGATCTTATTCCGACAGGGTCATAGTCAAAGTGGAAGTTCTCTCCTCCCTTCAGAGAAAGGTACTTCCTTCTTTGCTGACCCGTTCTTTCCATTGGGATCTCACTGGCAGAGATCTTCCATTTAGTTTTTTTTTTTTTTTTTTTTTTTTTTTTTTTTTTTTTTTCCAGAGTGTCTTGGCTTTCCATGCCTAAAATACTCTCGTGGGCTCTTCAGCCAGATCCAAATGCCTTAAGGACTGATTCTTAGGCCAGAGTGCTATTTAGGACATCTGCCATTCTATGAGTCTATTGTGTATCCCGCTTCCCATGATGGATCGGTCTCTCCCTTTTTGATTCTATCAGCTAGTATTAGCAAACACTAGACTTGTTTGTGTGATCCCTTTGCTCTTAGACCTATCAGTATGATCAATTGTGAACTGAAATTGATCATTTGGACTAGTGAGATGGCATTGGTACATGCCACCTTGATGGGATTGTATTGGAATCCCCTGGCATGATTCTAACTCCACCATTTGGGGCAAGTCTGATTGACCATGTTCCAAATTGTACATATCCTCCCTCTCTTATTCCCACTCTTATATTTGTCAATTTTTAAAGATAAACTTGTTTAATTTTGAATTTTTCTAATTCTATATATCAGCCCTCTGCTTTCTTATCTTTTGTATTTCTCTGTTTCTTTATTTTGAATTTTGGCAAGAATTTCTCAAATGTTTTCTAAGTGAACTTGCAGTTACAGTTTTTAATCATTTTTTTCAATGAAATACTTGCTTGTCAAATACATGCATATTTTAATATTAACAGCTTTTCCTAGACTTTTATCTTGTTGCCAAGAATTTATTACAGTTTTCAAAAAGTTGTTCTGGTCTCTTCTCAGGATCTTCCATTGAAACATTAGGAAATGGTTTATTTTTCCATGTCCTTCAGTATGTTTTTGTTGATGAAATATTGGGATATTTTTTCCTCTACTTATTCTATAATGAGAAGATGTTTTCCCAGACCAGGTATTTGACAATTAAACAGAAAATTTGTATTGCTAATTTTCCATTTGAAAGTTATATAAAAACCTTTAATACAGACCAAAAAGGAGTGTGGAGTGAAACCTCAAAGTCCAATCCAATGTCCTGTATACTGCAAGTATTCAACCAATATAGTGTTACTGGATCAAAATGGGGTTTTTCCTCAACCTCTATTCCTGATTCTAACATTGTAAACCAGAGGGATATACAAACTTGAGTTATTACCATAAATGATACTCAATGCTCTTTCTTTTTTGTCCTATACTGAACAATCAATTTTTGTGAACTAAAAGACTCCACACAGAATATTCTACTAATCAAAATCCCCTTTTGTCCAGCCACCCATTATCAGCCAGCCATACCCTTTCAATCTGGTGTTGAGCTGTGTGCCAGGAATGCCTATCTATACATAGCTATGGAAGGGGTAATATGGATGACATAAAATAACCATTGTTAGGTAAAATAGGGCATTCTTAGTTTTTCTGTCTAGCTTTATAGATGTCCTATAACAGGTCCTCTGAGCAAAGATGCAAACAAAAGCAAAGGAAACACAATTTTGCATTTCTTTTATCTGGCAGGTTGAATTTTAAGGTGGAAGCGATTAGATCATAACATTTCATTAAATTACATTGTTCTTACTGTTGTTTTGTCTTCCCCTAAATGGAAGGAGAATATGAATATTTTTCATCTTTTCATACTCAGGGACATTTTAATGAAAATAATTCAGAAAATACTATCTATTATTTTAAACTACATGACACTTTCATAATTTTACAACAAAACACATAAATTTTTTATTCTTAATGTGTTACTCTTAGAAAGGCTATTTCAGAACTCTTTATAGGAGAGCAACCACTTGAGAAGTTAAATGTTTTATGTTTCTCAGCTCTAGACTCACTTTCTGGGAGGGGGCATTTATTCACTTGTTAATTACATTGCATGTCATCCTCTACTAGAGAAAATTCCTTGAGTTAACTATTTTTGGTTCAACAATGTATTTACAGCATTTAAATTTTGAATATGGGAATACAGTTCAACAAATCATGTATTCCTCATTTTTTCTTTCAGATCTATAAAGTTACAAATTCCACTAGAATAGTTCAGCACTAAGGAGACATCTTTAATCTGACAGTCAAAACTCACTGAGGAGATTGCATTTACTTTTCCCAGAGAGAAACCTACTTGGGGATTTAGTAAGAGGAAAAGAATTTATTTTCAGTTTCCTTGGATTACAATAGACTTTGGGGGCACAAATGGTAGATGGAGCCAGGTGAGACAAGAATGGTTGGTTCCATCATTAGTTAAAATAAGTTCTCATTCTTCTTGGAGGCTTTACTGAAGGTTTTAAGCATCAAATTCTATGAAAAGTTAAAGTGAGCACCAGACAAATGCCCACACAGGACCATATGGATATAGGAAAGAAACACCAGCAATTCCAATCACCAAGAAGTAAGGATTAGCATGTTTCCCTTGTTCTTGGTTGATAGCACTAAGCTTTATGTTGTTTTATGAAATAAAGGAAAACTGACTCCTTTAGCTATATCCCAACAGTTTGACAATTAGAATATCTTAGTTTTTTATTATTTATTTTTCTGAATTGTGACTCTGGGTATTAAACTTGGGAGGTGGCTGCTGTATTTATTTTCTTGGGCAAGTTTTCCAGAGTTGAAATTATTCACTAAAATGAATGAACTGTTTTCAGGGTCTTCAGTCATATTGTCAAATAGTTTTCAAAAACATTACCCAAGGTTCACTACAATAAATGGCATATAATATGTATTTAAACACAATTTGTCTCTCTGGAGGTTTAAACTGTGAAAATCATCATTCTTCATATATTTTTATGTTTGTGTGAAAGTTAAATAGCTAAGAAAGACAGTAAAGATGATAAAAAGATCATAAGAAAGGCAACATGTCTAGATTTTATGGCTGATTTAGCAATGTTTTTCTAATTTGCTTTGATACACTATATTTCTAAATGTTTCCAAAAATAAATTTATTTTATGTATGATTTTTATATTCTCTCCATCAAATATTAAAATACTATTGCTTGTGTTGATTGTAAACCTGATGTTTTGCCAATATAGTCATAGATTCTGTAACAATTAAATTTGTGGAATTTTGTTTCTGATCTGCTGCCTTAAATGAATGCTTGTAGTATAAATTTGTCTATACATGCTATGTGTTTATTGCTCACTGACATGTCCATGTGACAGAAACTTTTAAAAAGTCATCTTAAAACAAAAGCTAAAATATGATATACTAGATATGAAGTATATTTTAAGCATATTTTAAGTTTTAATATATACTTTTGAAACTTGCATTACAGTTTATATATAATTCCACATAAAATGCTTGTAGATTTAATTATGATAAGTTGTTCAGAGAAAGAATTGACAACTTTAAAAATGATCCACTTATCAATTATGAGAATTTCTTGTTAAATGGTCTCCATTGAATGTTATTGATATATACAATTTATTTTCTCTGACTTTCTGTTGGTTACATTAGTGAATAGTGTAGGTTTTATACTTTTTAACCTTTTTTGACCCTTTTATATTATTAATACCAAAATTTAAAATGTGTTGATTATATAAATCTTTTAATTTAGAAATCTGGTTAATTTGGAAATTAAATATGTTATGCGATTTTGATGCCATACACTTGGATTAATCATTTTGTCACATAAACTGTGAATAAAAGACACCTTTTTCACTTATTTTAAATCATAGGTATATAGTAAGATTGTAGAATCTGAAATTGAAGACTTGAAGGTAGGTTTTACTGGGGCAAAGACCACTAGCCTCACTCACCCATAGCCTTGATGATTGATTCAACAGAACTTAACTGATGGCATATAAAGTTGATCATATTTTTCCATATTAGCACCACTACACTTTGCAAAATAAAATCATGATTTTCTACTTTCTCTTCCTTAACTTAGTTTCATGCCTAACTAGAAAGAGGCAAATAATTTTATTCTAAATGTAGCCATATTCATGCCAAAATTTTGAAAAAAATGTAATTTTCATAGTCCCTTCTTATCTCAATCATTTCATGAAAGGTAATCTTCTTATAAACTCATCAGAGATCTGAAAATAAGATGATTAAAATGATCTGAAAGTATTTCTTTGCCATCTGGGAGTGTGCATATCGGTACAGCCACTACTGACATACTGATGAAAGAAATTTTTTAAAGTTATTTTTATTTGAGAAAGTGGGGGTGGATAGTTCTGGATGGATGTGAGAGAGAAGAGAAGGGAGAATGTGTACACAGAATAATCACAGAGGCTAGGACAAAGGTGGGGAGTCAAGTGGAACATATTTTTATTTTTAAAACTTATGTTTCTTTATTTTACTTATGTGAAAGGCCAAGAGACAGAAAAACAGAAATCTCACTGTTAGGGAACCATTCATGGAGAAAGTAATTGTAGCGCCGTTTGAAACAAAGTAACTGTAGCGCCCTTTGAAAGAAAGTAACTCTGCAGTCGCAGTCAGTAGGGTGCAGCTTGAAGGAAGAGTAGAGTAGTAGCCACCCTAGCTGGTAAGATTTGAAAACGGAGGGCCTAACCACAAACTGTGGTTGCCATGATGATGGGATCCTGGGGGGTCAGAATGTGGGCGGGGCTAGCATCTAGAGACTGTATATAAGGTGACCCTCAGACGCTGTACACCAGAGGTTGCTCAGCCTCTCTCTCCGGTCCTTAGTGCCTAGTGCCCGCAGGAGTAGGCTTGAGCGATCTCTCCTCCTAGTCGCCTAGAGTATCAATAAAGTGCGTTTAGCTTGACCTTCCTCAGTCTCCTCGACTCTTCCTTCGCAGTAACCCGGCCAGTTCCCAAAGTGGGAGATCCCGACACTCGATTCACTGCTTTACTTCCCAAATGCTGGCAATAACCAGGGTTGGGTGAGGTCTAGGGAAGTAGCCAGGAATTCAATCTACATCTCCTGTGTTGGTAACAGAAAACCAATGCATTGAGTTTTAGCTTCCTGCTGCCCAGGGTGCACAATAGCAGGAAGCTGGAACTGGAAGCTGAGCTAGGACCCTAATTCAGGTCCTACACTATGAGATGGAGCCTCTAAGGCAGTATCTTTACTGCTGTGCCAAACTCCTACCTCAAGAACACAGCTTTAGATTCAAATTACTCATAGTTTTAAGAACAGCATGGGAAACTAACCTGGGCCCAAGGATGAAAAAAAGTTTTTAACATAGCATGAGGCTTACATGTTAAATTCACTAAGTTTATTCCCAGGAACAGAAGCTAGACTAAAAGGATTAATTTTTTAAAAATGAAGATCATGATTCCAAATCAGCTTCTTCATTTATCTCTGAGGATCAATAGACCTGAAAAAAATGCAATAATACCTTATTTGCGAAGTAAGACATTTAATACACAGCATACCTTCAAACCCAGGGCTATGAAGTGGTGAGTCAGGATTAATGACTAGGGGTTTAAATACATCACTTAGATTGAAAATCCAATTTAATGAATGTTTACAATAAGTCAGTTAGATATGGTATTTTGGAAGGTATGGTTGAGGTTTGGAGTCTAAAACAGGTGGGTTTCAATCATTTTTTTTTTTTTTCAGTATTAGCAGCTAGATGACCTGATTTAAATCACTTACTCTCCGAAATCCAGCTCTGTCAAATAAAATGAGCATATTTATACATAACATACAGATTTATGAGAGTTAAATGTAATTAAGCATGATGCAGTACTTGGTGCAGTGACAGGCACACAGCAGTTATGTAGCCTCTTTTAGTTACTGTCTTCATTATCAACAACATAATTATTATGTCTTTGACAACTTCTAAGTCAGAAATATAAAGGGATCATAGTTTCAGACTTAAGCAAGAACAATATATAGAAATATATCAATTACCCTGTGTCTGGAAATGACCTGTAGCTACAAGGTCAACAATGATGGTGATTAAAGTTTAATACTGCGTGAAGCATGGAAATACAATGACACTTACAAAATAGGGTATCAGGTTCTTCCAGTCTGTCTTGGGCATGTTGAGAACACAGGAGGAGGTAACGGGAAATCTAAGTTGTTTTGTTTGTTTGTTTGCTTGCTTTATTCTTTAAATGCACTATAACTCAGGGTCATGAACAAAAGGAACAAAGAAAGTAGCTATGATCAAATCACAGTAGGACCAGGGATTGTCTGATGTAGTTACCCAAGAGTGAGACTTAAGTGCCTATTGACTAAAACCTTCATGTGAGCCATAGGTAATCACTATTCTGGTGATAATTCTTGAAACTGCAGGACCATTAGGATAGGGAGCAAGACAGATTACTTTGTAGTGGGCTAAAAATTTGGAAGTTTTATAGTAGGTTATTCCTCTCTTGCTGAAAATCCATCATTTTGGCATTGGTCTACTCTGACAAGTCTTTGGCACTGATTATCCACAACGTTATTGGCTCTCAGCATTTAAGTTTCTCTTAGTATAGGCAAGGCTCATGTGGATTTGTACATTTTCTTGTCTTCCTAAGAAGACAATTCCTAGTATTTGATGGAATTTCACATTTAGTTTTGATTTCCTAAAGTTGTTAAATTACACAGCTGAGACAAAGGATATACTACTTTCTGAAATAAATTTAAATATTGAGCCTATGAGTTTGAATGAACATGGATTGGGAGATTATAAATGCTACCCATACAAGCAAATGCAGAAAGTAGGGTCACAAAAAGAAATGAGAAAATAAAGGAAACAGACCATGACTGCAGTAACATTTGGCATATATTAATTTTCATCAATTTCTGCTGCTTTTTGTTTTGCTGATAACAATTTTTTCCACTATAATATTGAAAAATTCCTAAAATGCAAATGATTCCTATGCTTGTCTTTAGGTATAACAAATAAAAGATGTAGAAATAGTGTATCATGTTTCATATTAAATTTTTAAAAAAATTCTACAAGGATTGGGATAGAAAGGGGCACCTCTATAGAGAAAAAGTAGCATAAATAATTTATTCATATAGCTGGAAAAAGAGGATAACTTGATGAGCTGAGTTGATTCCAGGAAAACTCCTAGGATTCTATTCCTTCTACCTTTCCTTTTTCCAAGTAATAGATTATTCAAAAGTTTTATAAGAGTATAATAAGGTGACAACCTTAAAAAATGACATCTTGGACTGACATGAAATGCTCAGTATTATCTAAAGTATAAAATGTAAGCAAAATGTATCATGAATTATAATTTCAGAGTTAAACAAAAACATGCACAGGGACCCAGTCAATGAGCTAGGCTGGAAGAAAATAAGGCGCAAAAGAGGGGAGAATTTGATGTGTTTGCCTTATTTGCAAACAAATGCAGAGATGGCTAATAACAGGTAGGGAGATTTGAATGTAGGAGGTAGAAGCAGGGAACTGGAGTTTAACTGCCCAAAGTTAAATGTGAGATAATGGCTTTCAATTACTCAAAGTACAACTTGAGCATGTCCCAAATTGTACATTTCCTCCCTCTCTTATTCCCACTCTTAAATTTAAGAGAGATCACTTTTCAGTTAAATTTAAACACCTAAGAATAATTGTATGTTAAGCTGACTTGCCCCAAATGGTAGAGTTAGAAACATGCCAGCGGATTCCAATACAATCCCATCAAGGTGGCATGTACCAATGCCATCTCACTAGTCCAAATGATCAATTTCAGTTCACAATTGATCATACTGATAGGTCTAAGAGCAAAGGGATCACACAAACAAGACTAGTGTCTGCTAATACTAACTGATAGAATAAAAAAGGGATAAAACAATCCAACATGTAGAGCAGGATACACAGCAGACTCATAGAATGGCAGATATCCTAAATAGCACTCTGGCCTAAGAATCAGCCCTTAAGGCATTCGGATCTGGCTGAAGAGCCCACGAGAGTATTATAGGCATGGAAAGCCAAAACACTCTGGCAAAAACAAACAAACAAACAAACAAACAAACAAAAAACAAAACAAAAAAAACACAACGACGACAACAAAAACAAAAACCTAAATGAAAGGTCTCTGTGAATGAGATCCCAGTAGAAAGAACGGGCAAGCAAAGAAGGAGGTACCTTTCTCTGAAGGGAGGAGAGAACTTCCACTTTGACTATGACCTTGTCTAAATAAGATTGATGTCCGCGAACTGAAAAGGCTTCCACAGCCTTGGCAACTCATGACAAGAGCCTAGGGAGATTTCTGATGCCATAAACAAGAGTGTCAATTTGTTAAGTCAGCAACAGGAGTCACAGTGCACTTACTCCTCATGTAGGATCTCTGTCCTTAATGTGTTGTTCAATGTGAATTAATGCTATAACTAGTACTCAAACACTTTATGTTCTATGTAGGTGCAAACTGTTGAAATCTTTACTTAATATATACTAAATTGATCTTCTGTATATAAAGAGAATTGAAAATGAATCTTGATGTGAATGGAATGGGAGAGGGAGTGGGAGTTGGGAGGGTTGCGGGTGGGAGGGAAGTTATGGGGGGAAAAAGCCATTGTAATTCATAAGCTGTACTTTGGAAATTTATATTTACTAAATAAAAGTTAAAAAAATACAACTTGAATTAAAATATTTCATAAACTGAGAATTTCCCAAGACTGTTGAATATATGAAGAGCAGCTAAACAATTTTCTCACTGGTCTAGGTACTCCTAAGGTAGGTTGTCATCTTCCTTCAACTTGCTTCACTTTCAAGAGTTAAAAAACAACAGTTAACAAAAAACACTTGTAAAAAACCCCAAAACCTAAACCTTTATCACCTGTAGATACAGAGTCAAAATTTACACTGTTCATGAGAAATGGAAATCTTTAAAAAAAAGTTTTATTTTCATTTTATTTGGAAGAGAGAAACAGAGTTAGGGGTGGGCAGGAAGGGAGGAAGATGAAGAGGGCGAGGGGGGAGTGGGAGAGAAAGGATAGAGAGTGTGGGGGGAGAAGCAGGATGGGAAGGGGAAAGGGAAGGGGAGGGAGAATGCACAAGAGAGCACTTCCATCTACTTGTTCACTCCCAAATGGTGGCAAAAGCTGGGGCTGGGCCAGGCTGAAGCCCAAAATTAAGTCTGAGTCTCCCATATGGGCAACAGCCACCAACATTCTTGAGCCATGACTGTGGCCTCCCAGGATGTGCATTACCAAGAATCTGTAATTGAAAGAGGAGCTGGGACTGGAATCCAGGCACTCTGATATGAGATATATATGTCCTAAGTGGCAACCCAATGGCTGTGCCAAATACCTGCCCCAGGAATCTTAACTGAAATATTAAATTACAGCTGGTCCCAGACCTTGCAATCTGCTGTAGCCCTGGGTAACTCTTGGAAAACTGTTCAGGAAACATATTTCCACAGCTAAATCCTCACAAGTTACCTTAAAAAATTATGGCACATAGCTACAACAAGCCAAAAAAAAGATTATCATACATACCCAGAAATGAATCTCTAAATGGAAAGTCTTCTGCCATAGCAAACCTAATAAAAACACCAATGACACAATCATAAAAATGTGCTATAAAATGCCCATTATATATATAAAATGCCATGTTAAGAAGAACACTCATATGGAAACCAACATTAATTTCTTAATTAACTCTGTGCTTTAAAACTGTTTTCCATAGCAGGAAAGGTTAAACCAAGGAAGACATCTAATGTGCTCCTAGGGATGTTAAAATGATGTATATTTTAGAAATTATAGCTATAAAGGACCAGATTAAGAAACAGATGTTTGCCCAGAAGAAGCCACAAGTGGATGGGCAGTTTTCAAGAGCTGTAAACTAATTTGTTTATGTCTAAAAACATGTGGTTCCCAGTGAGTAAAATCCCAAACTGTTCTATGATCAAACACTGATGTTGGGAGAATATTTAGTTTGTTGTCATCACATTGGACTGACACCAAGAATGTCAAGTTGCTCTTGATAGATGAAGAGCTGTAACGCAAGGGAATTTGTGTTTATCTGCATACAGCTTTGCCACTAAATAAGAGAAAGTAGACAGTAGAAGTATTACTGAGTCGGGAAACAGAAAAAAAACATATCTCATATATCCTACGACAGAAAAACTTGTTTCAAATTTTTTATAACTAATAACTCCATAAACAGTAATAGTTTATAACCAATTTTTAAACAACTTATAATTATGTTTTAAAAACCAGAAGAGTCTGTTAAGAAAAAGGCAGGTACATTTGGAACAATTGGCAATTAGAATTTCTGGGAAATAGAGACATTCTAATGAATGTACAAAATATTAAACTCTGTTTCACAGAAAATTAGTCATTTATTTAAAATATCAAAAATAGAAAAATGAGGCAATTATTATACTCAAGAAATATTGAGAGAGAGAGAAGGTATGATGAGAAGGGCAAATATTTGTCTGATTTTAATAGCTTGATCCAGGAATTCTAAGAAGGGACTTTCCTCAACAACTGATACAGTACGTAACAGATCTATTAATTAGAAATAAAATTAAGAGAAGGAGGGAGATGGAGAGGCAGAAAGAAAGGAGGAAGGGAGACAGAGAGAGGAAGTAAATATAAAAGCACTATATAATCAATTTAAAACAAAGCAAATTTCTATTAGTATTTATCAATTGCCATAAACTTGAAGAATTGTATACACCCATAATAATGAAACATTAATCATACTATTAAATAAGACTTCCCCAAAGTCCTCCCAAGAAAGTTTAAACAAAATCTTCAGAAAACACTTATTTCATATGGGAATTCTTTGAGAGATAAGACAACAAAACAATCCCAGGATAGACCATCCGACTCATGGTTTCATGGAAATTATACCACTAGAGTGCCATAGCTAAAACCTTTTGGGTTAAATATATTTTAGCATTTATGATTTGTCATATTTTTAGAGAGGCATTATGTATATATTTGTATATTAACTAATATTCTCAATAATGGGAACTCCAGTGTAGTAATAAAGAACCTATTTATTAATATGCTCACAATAAAATTGATGACTACTCATAGTAAATTTGATAGACTATTTTATATATATTCTCATTTACTTATAGTTTGCTAAATTGTAAGTAGAATTACAAAATGGATGTAAAGCTTAAACTTTTCTTTTTGCTTATTTCAGTTGAGAGGCACTAAGAATTTTTTAAAGTTGGTTTACTAACATAAGCATTTATTATAAATTTACCATACAAGTGTCATTAAGACTGACTTGTTTCAGGAAATTTTGACTCTTCATCTGCATTTGGTGTTGGAAGGGAGTATTTATAATTTAATTTGTGGATCCTAAATTTTTTTATCAGAAAGCTATGTTTAAGATGTCATTTTGAAGCTGAGGGAAATGCTAAAATCTTAAAATTTCACAAAAAAATGAGATGCAAATATCAATACTTGCCCTTTTGTTTTTAAAACTTAATATATTATGTGTATATGCAATAACTCACCTTTTATGTTGCATTTTTGCAAGTTTTAATAAATACTTAGCCAAGAAACTACTATCAAAATTAGTCTTCAGGACAACTCTGTTCTCAATCCTTCCTTCTATGCCCCGCCCCATGTAATTTCTTTGATTAAAAATGTAGAGTAGGCCGGCGCCTCGGCTCACTAGGCTAATCCTCTGCCTTGTGGCGCCGGCACACCGGGTTCTAGTCCTGGTCGGGGCGCCGGATTCTGTCCCAGTTGCCTCTCTTCCAGGCCAGCTCTCTGCTGTGGCCAGGGAGTGCAGTGGAGGATGGCCCAAGTGCTTGGGCCCTGCACCCCATGGGAGACCAGGATAAACACCTGGCTCCTGCCATCAGATCAGGGTGGTGCACCGGCCGCAGCGCGCCAGCCGCGGCAGCCATTGGAGGGTGAACCAACAGCAAAGGAAGACCTTTCTCTCTGTCTCTCTCTCTCACTGACCACTCTGTCAAAAAAAAAAAAAAAATGTAGAGTGACAGAGATTGAGACAGAAACACGTATTAAATCTACTGGTTGACCCTGCAAATGCCCATAACAGATCGGACCAGGCCAGGCTAAAGATAGGAGCCAGTAACTGCACCCAGGTTAGGCCATGTTGTCCACCGGGCACTGCTGCTAGTATTAAAGTTGACTGCAGGTTAAGGTGGTGGTGTTTAATGGCAAGTCACAATTTCCACACATTATCGAAAACCAAAAGGAAACGAAACACTTTATGGAGGAACAGCACCAGGGAATGTGTGCACACATATTAAAACCACAACATTTATTGACAAATTGGCCAAGACGTTTACAGGTTTACAACTATCTTCTACACTTCAAGTGCATCCACTAATTTTAGTTCATGTAGCCGGATTTTGCTTCTGTAATTGTTTCATTAGTGCCTAAAGGTCATCTTCTACGCCCCACGTTCTTTCAGCATCCCCCATCCTCAATTTTCTCTGAAGGTTTGTGCTTCCTTCCATTCCCTCACATATTCATTGCGTCATTCATCACATCAGCATGGAATCGTCAGCAGGTTTTTAAATACTGAGATTATTATTCATCACTCTCTCCATTAGTGACTCATCTTTTTCCAGATAGAGCTAATCAAAGTTATTTCAGGCAGCCTCTTCTGTTCTTTTGTCCTGACCTACTCTTCAGTTTTTAGTATTCTATAAATTTCTGATACTACATTATGTTCCTGGATGATGTAGTCTCTCATTGTTGGTTCTAGAATCAATCATTTCTTCAGGGAACACTCATTCCTTTTATTGAAAAAATGATTTCTAGAAACTAAAATGTAGGTACTGGCTGCTCAATGCCTTCATGATGTATAGATTTAGACAATCTATTTATGTACAATAACACATACCCTAGCATCTTATACTTATTTCAACATCCATCTATATGAATATTAAAAGTAAATGAGATTGTACTAACTTTTATTAATCTAGAGCCAACTATAATTTTCTCCTCTTTGCTTCTTTGTCTACCTTTTTATTATGTAATTATATAAATACTTTTTTCTCATTTATTGGTTATTAGTATAACTATATATTGTTATTTTGATTTCTCTAGTATTTATATTACATATCTTATACTACAATAGCCTGTATTGTAGTGGTATTATACCACTTCATCCATAGTGTTAAAATCCTCTTACACTTCTATATCTTCCCTTCTGTGGTTCTTGCACAATATTAATATACCCAATATACTGTACATGTTGAGATTTTTTTTATTCTGGCCAGGAGAGATTTGAATGGTTCTCTCCCTGTCCTTAGCAATTTTTGCAATTTTCTCATATTTGTGCTCATCAGTATTCTTCCACATGTTTAAGGAATCTAATCTGCAGATCCCGGATTCCTTGTGATGCTCTCCACTCTAGGCTACTGCGTTCTGTACATTCTGTCTATGTGAGTCTATGAGGACCGCAAGCTCTGTCCAGACAACTCAGGAGGTAAGCTGAGCTCTGCCTTGGTTCTCTTCCTTGTGCTGGGGACCATAAGCTTTCTGAGAGAGGAAGCTGGGGCATGTCTAGGGTTGTGTTTGTTACTTTTTTCTTAGTGATCACTGTCCATTGTTGCTTGTGTCCAATATTCTGAAAACCATAGTTTCACATATTCTATTTTGCTTTGTTTCAGGTGGGTTTCCGGAATTTTCCATGTCTTCAATAAGGGAATGCAATATATTTTTACCAAACAAATGATAGTTGAGCTTACTAGGACTCCACAGCAAGAACATAATACTGAGATCATACATTGACTTCAACATTTAGCTAATCACAATTATTAAACAACTGTAGCAAATATCTATGACATGCATATACTTAGACAATTAAATCTGTAATAAGTGAAAGTTTGTAAGTTAATAATATGAGCACTTTCATTGTTGTGAATTCTCAACATAAGAGATTATTAAAATCAGTCCATCAACCCTGTTATAATAAAAACTAGCCATAATTACTTTCAGATTACATTATTATTTCATACTTATTTTACAGTCATTCCATTTTTCAAACTGAGCCTTAAGTCCAAAAAATTACTGAGGCACAAAGAAATTGAATTGCCTGAGAGTTGGAGTAACATAATCATTTATTTTTGATCACGGGGATTAGTTCAAATTCATTACAACACACCGAGAAAGGAGCATATTTGGATCTAAAAAGTGTATGTCATTTTTATATGTTTATTTCAAAATGTTTTAGATTTTATGTATCACTTTTAATGTAAAGCTGAGAATATAATTGTGTGAATAACACACAATACACAAAATATCTAGGGAATAATTTGTGAAAAATATTGAGAGAGACTAAACAAGACCAAAATACATGGAAATATATAGCATGTTTGTATATTGGAATTTCTAAATTTTGAACATTTCAACACTCCATAATTTAATTCTAAACTTAATAGAACACTATTACAAATCCCAACACAGTTTTATGGAACTGAAATGGTGATTATAAAATTCATATGAAAATGTGGACAAAAATACCAAAGTAATCTTAAAGGAGAAAGCATTTGTACTTTCTGATATAGTCACTAAAGACATGATTATAATAATGAATACAGAATACTTGATGTTTGAGGATGGTACATGGATTGATGAAACAGAGAATTCCGAAACAGATCTGCATATTTACAGACAGCTGCTACATAATAGGTGATAATACAAAGCAAGAAGAGGAGCAAGGATAACAATTTTTTAAAAAAGCTGGTATAAATGAATATCAATATGGAACATCATGAAACTGAACCCTTACTTCAGACAACACAATGTAAATTCTGATGAGATCAAAGACTTAAACACATAATCTAAAATAGTTCACTTTCTATAACATAATATAGAAAATTACCTCTGACACGTTTTGGTAAAGAACTCTGAAAGAAGAGGTACAAATTTCTAAAAACAATTAAAAATAGATGATAAATTTGAATATCATAAAATCTGAAATGTCAAGAGATTTTGCTTAAAGAAGAATGAATTTGTTACACAGATGATAGATGGTAAGGCCCACAAAAGTTCATAGAAATGTATATCATGCCTATGCATGATTTTCGAAACTTCTTATACTAAAATAAACTTAACTGCCAATTACATTTTCCAAGAACTTTCTGAATTACTTCCTATAATGAATTCCCACCAATTAATGAGAAAAGAGAGGTAACTCAGAGGACAATAAGGGTTTCTGTGAAGAAGCACAAAAGGGCAATAGACATATGAAAAGGTTTTCAATATTCTTGTTAATTACAAAAATGCAAATTTCAAAGTTAATATGTTGCCATTATTCATCTACCAGAATGGTAAAAATTTGAAAGTTCTATTGTCTAAGTTTCAGGTAGCAAATATCTCCATATGCTGCTAATTAGATTGTAAATTGCTTCAAACTCCTTAGAAAAGTTTTGTATTAATTAATCAATCTTAAACATCAAGCTCACCAATCTTCTAATTTTGCTCCTAAGTACATATGCAGACTTTTAGTCTATGTTCCTCAAGACATATCAACAAAAATTTCCTTGTATATCCCATTGTACCCACATTTGGTAAGAACTCAGATATACACACACACACAAACACACACACACATATATGTATATGCAAAATACACAAATGCAATGTAATATACTCATTCAATGTAATAGTTCTAGAGAAGAAATTAATATTATAGGCTAAACCACAAACTTTAGAAATATAATTTTTGAAGGAAAAGAAAAATTCATATGGTTACATTAATTTAAGCATACAACCAGGGAAAGGTAACACCAAAGATAAAACTGTACATAATCTGATACACTTCTTGGTTTTCTATTATGATACTAATCTTTTTCCATAACAACTAGGACAGAAAGGAACCCACATTTATTACTGGCTAAACTGTTCATGCTACAGAATATTGTAGAAACATTCAGTCCTGCTAATCTGTTAGAATCATAACATGGATTACATAAACTAAGTCAGAACACATAAAAAATAATTCATGCTATTTACTATGTACTTTTAGTGGTGAAAAGATGTAATCAAGTTATTTGTTTCAAAATTTCAATTAGAAGGAAACAAAGTTATTTAAAACTGTGGAAAATTTATTTACTGAAATATACATTAATAATACCTTGACTTAAACCAAATGATGGGAAAATGAATGTAATTTACTTTATAATGATTTTTTGAAAATTAGCTCAAAATATTAATTTTTATAAATATCTCATATTCTGAGCTGTACATACTTTAGCAAAGGATGTTACTTTACATTGGAAAAGGTAATTAAATGATAATAACTTTTCTAATTATTCTTTTCCTTAGTATTTTTTTTACTGTTATTATATTATCTATCCTTGGAATGATGCCAACAATAAATAGCCTGTCAAGATTAATTCTGGTATCATACAATACACGAGCTGTTAACAAAGAGAGCACAGCTGGTTTGTGTGCATTCATAGCTTTATTTCATAGAAGTAATATATAATTATGGAGATCAGGAGCAGAGTACATGTTCTTAATATTAAACATTGTCAGTTGAGCTCAACTGAAGAAAGAGGATAAATTTTTTTTAAAAACTATGTGTCTTAATTTCTAAGAATTTAATAAAAAATGTTTTCTTACACCTTTTTAAAATATATTGAAGAAATTTAAAAATAGCTTAGTATTGAGCAACTTTTAATAATTCAAGGTATATGTGAATTCCTTCCTTGAATTATCTTGGAGAAGTTTAAGCTAAAATATTCTTTTTCTGATACATGGTATTCTTCCTTATTCATATATACTTAGTAGATAACTTTCATTTTTTTTATTTTATTCTTGCTTTTATTCCTTTCCTCCCCCACCAAATTATCTCCTTGAATAATATAAAATATTTTATGTTACAACTATGGAAACTTGGAATGCAGCTTCAGTAAATGTAAACACAAGTAGAAATTCATCATACGACCTTACTAATTTTGAAACTTTATTATAAAAACATGTTTTTTTTTTTAAAAAGTGTATTTATTTTGGAGATCCAGGATGGCTGAATAGTGAGAAACAGCACTGACCTCAGCCAAAGAAAGACAAAGGAAGCACTGTGTTCCAAGGGGACTAAGAAATGTTCAGTGGAGAATGGACACAACAGGGAAGAACATGGAGAGAGAAACAGAGATCCTCCATCTGCTGGTTCACTCCCCAGATGGCTGCAATGGCCAGGGATGGGCCAGGCCAAATCCAGGAGACAAGAGCTTTTCCCAGATCTCCTGCATGGGTGGCAGGGACAGGGGCCTAAACACTTGGGCCATCTTCCACTGCCTTTCCCAGGACATTAGCAGGGAGCTGGATTGGAAGTGGAGCAGTCAGGACATGCACCAGTGTCCATATGAGATGCTGGCATCACAGGTGGCAGCTTTACCTTCTGTAACACAATGCTGCCTCCATTATTTTCAAACTATGCATTTGATAAACAAATCATCAATATCCAGAATATATAAGTAACTCAAGAATCTCCACAATAACAAAATCCAGTTAAGAAATGGGCAAAGGATATGAACAGATGAAATACAAATGGTCAACAGGCATACAACAAATGCTCAGTATCACTAGTCATCAGAAAAATGCAAATAAAAACCACAATGAGTGGTTTTTCTAACTGACTGGGTTAGAACGGTTGTTATCCAAAAATCTAAAAATAACACGTGTATGTGAGGCTGTGGCTGAAAAGGCACCCTAATACACTACTGCTGGGAACAAAAATTGGTACAACCAGTATGTAAGACAGTATGGAGATTCTGCAGAAAACTAAAAAATCTACCAGATGATCTAACTATCCTACTCCTGGGAATTTATACAAAGGAACTGATATCAGCATATGAATGAGATATCTATCTACTTATATATACATATGATAGAATATTACTCAACCATAGAAAAGACATTTGCCAAAAAAATGGATGGAACTGGAGGCCATTATGCTGAATGAAATAAGCCAGACTCAGAGAAAAATATCAGGTTCTGTGATTTGTGGAAGTTGATATACAGAGAGAGCATAAAAATTTTATGGATATAATATCATTTGGAATTCATTTATAAATTTTGCTTCAGTGAATTGTACCATGTAAATGAAAATATGCCCTTTCCTTCTCATATTAAAAAATAAAAGAAATGGAGAGGAGTGAAAGGTGAGGACTCTTGGAGTACTAGTAATATTTTCTTCTCAGTGTCAGTGTTGGTTAAGAGTGTGCTCAGATGAGCCGGCGCCGTGGCTCACTAGGCTAATCCTCTGCCTTGCGGCGCCGGCACACGGGGTTTGAGTCCCAGTCGGGGCGCCGGATTCTGTCCCGGTTGCCCCTCTTCCAGGCCAGCTCTCTGCTGTGGCCAGGGAGTGCACTGGAGGATGGCCCAAGTGCTTGGGCCCTGCACCCCATGGGAGACCAGGAGAAGTACCTGGCTCCTGCCATCGGATCAGCGCAGTGCGCCGGCCGCGGCGGCCATTGGAGGGTGAACCAACGGCAAAGGAAGACCTTTCTCTCTGTCTCTCTCTCTCACTGTCCACTCTGCCTGTCAAAAAATTAAAAAAAAAAAAAAAAGAGTGTGCTCAGAGGACAAAAACTCATTTATCTTTATAAATTGTGTATTTCTTGATATGTATATTATATTTCCATAAAATGTTTAAAAATTATCTATGTAGTGAATTTATTTGAAGGGCACTGAAGGGCAGAGAGTGAGAGGCAGAGAAATCTCCCATTTGCTGGTCTACCAACAACAGCTCGAGCTGGACCAAGTCAAAACCAGGAGCTAAGAACTCAGGTCGGGTCTCTCCCATGGATGAGAACAGCCCAACCACTTGAGGGTCACTGGCTGCCTTCCAAGGTAAACACTAAAAGGAAACTGGAATAGGGAGCAGAACCGGGCCTCAAAACCAGACATTCTAATAGCAGTTGCTGGTATCTCAAATGGCATGTTACTTGCTATTGCAAACTCGTATCTGCTATGCTTTTAAAATATGCCCATAAAGTACAAAATAGTCTATTTTAACATTGCCACCATCAACTCACATCTGTCTAAAGGTAAGTTTTGTTTCTTTCTCTATGAGAATGTGTAGGAATATTGCATTGCATTGTCCAAAGGATGGGTAAAAAAGCATCTTAAGCCTGAAAGACAACTATTATTTCAAATTATGATTCATTTGGAATAAAGGTTTTGAAAGTTATGACTTAATGGCTATATTTTGAAATTACTTTTTGTATCACTTGATCTACACAAGTTTAATTCTATTATTATTATTACAATTATCTTAGCCTTTCTGAAATGAAAGCATTTTTTTAAATCAAAGAATTTTGACATTCTCTCTAATGATGACTTTGGCAATGCCATGTGAACTTCAGTGTTTTTCCTGTTTGTATACATTAAATAATTGGCATACATTTTCTCTTCAACATTTTGCACAGTAGATGGAATAGTCCTAGGTTCAGCATGAAAGTGAAGAAGTCATTGAGGAAGATAATAGGACTTATGAAGAGCAACCCTGAAAGAATTATCATAAACTACTGAAAAATTAACTGTGTGCTTTTATACGTCTTCATAGACGACATAATTCTCAGAATGGGGACTTCTGTGTCAGCCCAACCTAGGTTAAGTTACCTTCAAAGTAACTGCAATCAAGTCCCTACAAAACAGATGTTTTCAAATACAGGGGAGCTGCTATCACATCTCAGTCATAAATTAATTTTTAGTAACTCAGAAATACCAACTTATAAACTGCAAAAACAAATCAATTCCTAAAAAAGAAAAAAAAAAGTTTAACGTGTATGGATCACACTTATTTTTCTGTTAATCTTTCTCCATGACTTTCTCCAGAATTCTAAAAAGAAGCAATATCCTGCATTTCCCTGACAGCAATGCTCAATGAATCTAGAGGAATTCTGAAACAAGGGCCAAATTCCCGATTGCAGTTGTTCTTAACGCCCATTACAGGTTGAATGTCAATAACTTCCCAAACTGCACATTCCCATCTGCACAGAGCACCAGGATCTCTCAAATTCTCAGGTCCTGACAGATATGACTAAGAGGTTGCTCTGAGCTGCTCATATGTTCATTTTTAATATGTGATTGATAAAAATGTTAACCATGAAAATAGCTGTTTCCTAAAAGGAAGGTTAATACAAGCATCTTTAGTGCAATGCTGTTATGGACAATCTTTTTGTTATGAAATGAATAAATGAGAATCACAGAATGTACATTTAAAAGTGTCATTTGAAAAGGGAGGCACATACAGATTGATACGGTAACTAAATTTTTAATTTTTTTCACAGTTTTTTTTATTTTTATTTTTTTTATTTTTATTGATGCCTGCCTTTTGAAGAAATGCTGGGAGAGCTTTAGTTGGGCTGGCCACTTCCATACCTTATCTAGAATTTTGTACACAAATAAATTGTACAATAATTTGTCCTTAAATTTTTTTTGCTATCTATGCTGATAGCATCAGTCTTTAATTTATTAAAAGAATAGCCTCTTTAATATTGCTTGCAGTTAGCATTTTAACATCTTCCATCACATTTAGACACTTCAATTTGCATACATTTGACTGATTGTTTAATTCTGAGAAATTAAGCAATCGCATTTAACTTTCAACCCAAATAAATTACTTTTATGGTTAACTGTTGAAAAGGACAAATGTAATAAACACTTGGAGAAGAGGCAGTGGTATCTTAATTCTGTTCTTCTAGCTGCTTTTGACAAAACATCAGTAATGGAGGCACGCATTTTAAGACGAAATCAATCTGTCAGTTACTTTTAAAGTACATATACATAAAAATAAGAACTTATAAGCTTGTATTTAAAATAAAAAAGCTTATTTTAGGTTGGCAGCTGAAGATAGGTGAATTAATAAACTTTGAAAGAGATGACAAAAGGAATAATAATTTTAGCTCTAATTTATTGAACATATACCACATGCCAAGAGTTATGCTAGGTACTTGGTATGAATTATTTCCAATGGTAACAGGAATCAGGTAAGATGGATGGATTTAGGCCCAGTTTGCAATTATGGAAATTTAAACTCTGAAAACGTAAGTAATTTGCCTTACCTAAACCTGATTTCCTAGTTGAATTAGCTTTGTCAATAGCTTTGTATAATCTTAGAAGACGACTTTTTAAATAAATTAAACAGAGCAGTCACTCCTTTATATTTCTTTTTCTCACATTCTCACTGGCCGCATAAACTAAGGAAAATGGTTGCAGAAATTGAGACACCAAGTAGTTCAGGGTTTAGTCAGCTATAGGGGCATGGCTCCCAGGGAAGCATCTTTACTGTTGACCCACAGGGTGTTCTAACCCTCTAGGTTAGGTGGGTGAGGGACTTCTAGCCCTGTTGAAACTTCAGCTAGGAAAATGCACCGTGCCAGTTGGTGCCAGTTGGTTGGGTGAGGAAGAGAAGGCAATGTTAATGAAGCTTCTAGAAGGTTCTACCTGGATTTACATAATAAGATCTTTGAGATCCCACATAAAGGCTGGTAGTTTAGCAAACAAGCAAAATAAGAAAAGTAGTATCTTCAACTCATCAGCTTGTACTTGTTAGCTTTAGAAAGAAAGTCATGATTTCAGAGGCTGTGAGATACTAAGATGAAAAATAAAAGGAAATTATGTGGATAGGATAGACTGCAATTGCTTCTCTTTCAGAACAGTTGGCAGCTCCCTTTTCTCCCAGTAAGTTTTGAGTGCAGTCCTATTTCAAAACAAAGGGGTATATTAGCAACTTCTTTAACCTGTGACTCTTACTCTCGAAATTTCTAACTGGGTTTTTCCTTTAATTTCTTGATAAATAAAACATGATAAATATGACCAGAAACAGTGAGCACATTTTGCATAGTGATAGTAATTTGCTATTCCAGAAGTTTCTCTTTATTCTAATTTCTTATCAAGTTATTTATTTTATTTTTGTTTTGTCTTGGATGGAATTTTAGAGATAAAATGTAGTGAATATGGCTTTTATATACTGAGTTTAACACACTAGGATATATTCTGATTAAGCCTGTACAAAGTATGATTTCATTTTTTAATCAGCAGAATGATGAAATTAGCCTATGAAACTATGTTAATTCTCATCAACAAATCACATATTCCCTTGCTGAAGCAATTGTAAGTGGAGCCCAGTCATCAATATAAATGTCTATCCCTTCCTTAAATGTCATGTATATGACACTGAAAAATCAATCCAGGTAACACTAGTCACAGGCATGACTCCGATTCGAACCTATCCTATCTCTTCATTGCATTTCCTATGGATACCGTGATTGCGGACAACGCTCCTTTCATTTCTCCCTCACCAGTTTCATAACCCCCTCAGTTGGCAAGACCTGTGTAGATTGCTGAAAAGCACCCAGTTTGATTCTCAATTAAAAAGTTACAGCTAAAAGCTGATGGAACCCAATACAGAGAAATCAGTAATCCCAAGGCTGCCACACTGCACAAAAAGGAAAAAAAAGTCCCTTTCGAAAATAAACCGGTGACTCCCTTGATTCTCGGTTCTCCACTCCTCTAGGGTGTCGGTGAACTGCAGTCTCATTGCTTGCATTGTTTTATTGCAAGGCGCCAAAGCAATGGGAGGAGCAGTGTGTGGCTCCCTGTGCTGTTCTTCAACAGATAATGAAGTAATGAACGAGAAACAGGGATTTGTGCACCAGGAGGGAAGAAAAAGGTATTTGTGTGCAACCCAGAAGAGATTAGGAAGAAAAAAGAGAGACAAAAAGCAAATAGAAAAAAAGGTGTCTTGTCCCCATAGCTTGTCTTCTGCTTTGTCTAACAAAAATAATGAGCAAATAAAATAAAACATAAAAATCCCAGTATCAGAGAAGCCATACGGATAAGGGTATCTGTCACCTTTTATGTCTTTATACTGATCTAGTAGACATGTCAAGCAAGCAAAGACAAGACAGTATTCCCAATAAAAGTGAAAAGAAATAGTTCAGGACCATCTAGCCATTTACGTGGAGGCCAACACTGTTATTCTATGAGAGAATAAAAGAAAAATCCGGAGAGTGGACAGCATTCAGAGAACCTGCAGTCCAGATCTGGACTCTACCAGGTACTCAGGGTCTTCCAAAGGGATGATGACTGGCGAGATCCAGTAAGATCCCTTCAGGAGTTCTGGAATGGTACAACTGTCCCATACTCTTCCGTCACAAATCGGCTGGTGTGTCCTTGGACAGAAACATCTACAGAAGAATTACGAATTACTCTTTATTTACATTTATGTGGTGGTCTTCTCATTCTTCATGCAGGGTCCAAAATGAATCAAGCTTTTGTGAACAGGGCCACGTCAATTGCCTTGTCTACTGTCACTATCACAACTAGCATTTAAAGTGCCTGTTTAAAAACCCAGTGCTCAGGAAAAATTTATTAAATGTAATCCTACTTCAAGTATTTCTTTTTATTAAGCTGAACATAAGAGAGTGTACTTTTGGGTAGGTTTTTAGACGAGCAGGTAAGGCGCTCTTGTAAGATGTTAGAATATTTGGGTTTGCTCCCTGACTGGCTCCTGACTCCAGTTTCCTGAAGGCAAAATGACACGGCTCAAGTAATTGGATTCCTGCCACCCATATAAGAGACCTAGATTGAGTTCTTGGCTTTTGACCTGTGCCCAGCCCTGGCAAGCTTTTGAACGAATTTTTGAGTGAACCAGTAAATGGGAGATGAAAGCTCACTCACTCGCTCTCGCTCTCTCTCCCTCTTTCAAATAATTAAAAAATTTAGAAAGCTAAATGGCAATTTCTGACACTACAAAACTTTCTTCCTCCAAACTGTAAGAGTTGTTTCTCCCTTCTAACATTCTGAAAAACTCTAATAAAAAATGATGTCCACTTAATTCATGTGCCCTTATGTTGGAAGTCAGCATAAATCCGACTGTGATGTGCGCTCACACAGAAATCTACACATCCAAGAAAGGACCATGGAACTTGTCGCTGGAATCAGCAAAGAAGGTGTATGAAGCTTAGGCATAACTGTCAGTGAACAAAAGCAAACCTTAAAATTTTTCAAAGTAAATCGAAATAGAGAAGTGTGTCAAGAACAGATTATGAATCTAGAAGGCAAATCAAAACCTTCGTGAGAATGTGGGGCAAAAAAGATGCTGCCATGTGAATGCTATTGTTCTTGCTAAACTAAAATTTATGAGAGTTATTAATGAAATTAGTGAAATTGACTCCCATAAAGCTTCTTAAAAATTAACTTAACACTGCATAAATATATAATTGCCAATGTCATTTTAGTATGTGGGGATGTGTGTATAGTTGATATTAACTACCAATATTTCCTTTTAAGCAAGATCTCCTCTTTATCATAAAGTAGTGAAGAGAGTCCATATTTTAGAGGAATGTTGAAGACCAGACTCTAAATATTGGCCGAGGCATGTATTTGTTTTGTGACATTGAGTCACAGTCTCTGTGCTTATTGCTAAATTTAAACTATGTGGGTAAAAAGTTACAATATTATTAGGAATTTGTTAGCCAGAAACTATGTGAATAGTAAAATGTTTACAACACATGGCACAAATGACGTATTATCAACAATACTTATTTTATGAGGCTTTAAAAATTCATTCTTGAGGCCAACACTGTGGTTCCATAGGCTTAGCCTCTATCTGCATCTTACAGGGATACCAGTTCTAGTCCTGGCTGCTCCACTTCTGATCCAGCTCTCTGCTATGGCCTGGGAAAGCAGTGGAAGATGGGTCCAGTGCTTGGGCCCTTGTGCCCGTGCGAGAGACCAGGAAGAAATCCTGGGTTCTGGATTCAGATCGGCCCTGTGCCAGCATTTGCAGCCATTTGTGGAGTGAACCTGTGGATGGAAGACCTCTCTCTCTCTGCTGCTCAAATAAATGAGATCGTTAAAGCATTTTTCATTCTTATTATTTTTATAATATCCCATGATTTAAGTTTGCAGTATTTTTCTTATAGTCTGTTTAAATTATATAAAGTATTATGTTCTTCTCTAGTTTCTCATTCTTTTTAAAATTATTTTTAAAGTGTTTGGATCTTTTGTATTTTTAATTTTGTGATGTTTTAGCTCAATTTCTTTAATTTTCATTCCACTTCTTCTTTGCCACTAGCATTTAATTTCCTGTGTTTCCTTTAAAATCCTCTAATTATTTTGGCTTAAAATTTAATTTTCCTTCTGTGGGGATTATTGTAATATTTTGTTATTCTGTAGCTATTAATTCTTGTTCATTGATTTTTTGTTTATATTTCATACTATTTTTATATAAAAACTTAATGATTTAAGTATAAATATTCTGTTTCTTATTAAAATTCAAATTTTGCCTGTAGAGCTTCAAGGACAAGAAATTTAAAGATGGTTAAAAGACTGACTTCGAAGGCCTGATCTATGCAACTCATGCACAAGCAAAGTAATGCTTCCTGGGCTAACCGGGAATTTGGGAGTTCTGTCAAGATCTTTCTGGAGGTTGGCACTGGGCATGGTGGGTTGATCTGCCTTCTGCAGTGCTGACATCTTATATGGATGATGGTTCGAATCCCATCTGCTCCACTTCTGATCCAGCTTCCTGCTAATGCACCTGGGGAAAGCAGCAGAAAATGACACGAGTGCTTGTGCCCTTGAACCCACATGGGAGATGTGGAAGAAGTTCCTGGCTCTTGGCTTTGGATCAGCCCAGCTCTGGTTGTTGTGGTCATTTGGAGAATGAACCCGCTGATGGAAGATCTCTGTCTTTCCCTCTCCTTCTCTGTAACTCTGCCTTTCGAAGCTTTGCAATTCATCTGACGTATAAAGGCCATGGATTTTGTGCAAGATATCCTAGTGTTTCCTTCCATTCTAAGGCATATTTAGAATCCTGACAAAGGTGAGACAAGGGGGCTTTTCAGAAGAGTCCCCTAATTATTACTGGTTTTAGAATTCCACACCTAGGAGAGAAGGGGTTTTCCATTCTCCGTGCTTGCAGGTCCAACACTATGGAAGAATTCTTGAGATCGTGACTAATAACAAATTACAGGCTGCCTCTCTGGCTCCATGAGGAAACTGTGCTGTTATTTCATAGCCATCTCAGTGATATTTTCCTCCTAGCCTTTAAGTGTTAAATTTCCCCTAGCTCTGGCTTTGGCTCTGGCCTTTCAGATATTTTTTATTCAATTCCTCTGTCTATTTTTACTGTGATCTGTGGCAACCTGAGGGAGATCACTGATAAATTGTCTTGCTCGTATATGTCTTTAGTTCAGTTCCTTTTTATGCTGAATGCAAAATTCTGCCTTAGTATTTATGAGGTGTCTTTGGTGATGTGGCATAACTTTCAGTTTGTATGATCTACCCTATTTAAAATAAAGACTTTACCCGCACAGTTTTCTTTTTCTTATATTTATTTTCTGAGCTTGGAGGAACCTGGTATAAATTCACCCATTATTTTTCCTCTCTCTTTAAAAATATATGCACAGAATAAAAGAGAAAAAAAATCATTTAAGAGGATAGGAATCATTGCAATGATAGGCCAGAGTTATGCTCAGCAGTTAAGGCACTGTTTAGGATGCCTGTGACCTATATCAGTGTAGCTGGGTTTGATTCCTGACTCGCTCCTGATTCCAGGTTCCTGCTAACACAAATCCTGGGTGGCAGTGGTGACGGCTCAAGTAATTGGGTACCCGTGGAAGACCAGGAATGAGTTCCTTGCTCCAGGCTTTGGCCTGCTGCTACCCTCCATACTCCACCAAGTGGCTGTTGCCTGCATTTGGGGAGTGATCTAGGGCATGGGAACTCTGTTTTGTTCCTCTAAATTTACAAATGCAACTCCTGCAATGAGACTAGAAAATGATATAAAAATTTTAAATGCACTCACCAAACCTACATATATAAAAGGGAAAGAATTGCTATATATAATTTCAGATGATTGTTCCTGTAAATAAAAGCAATACTTTAAAATGTTAGTTGATTCAACTGCTACATTGTACAAAGGGTATAGATTTCATGTATGATACAGATGACCAATATTCTTACACTGTAAGCTTTTCTTTTTGTCTTGTGTATTCTCATCACTGTGGTCTGCCGCTCTTAATACAAAAGCTTAAATTCTAACTATTGGGTGTTTAAATTCTTTTGAATAAACCTGTAGTGTTTATTTTATTAAAAATATATCCTGGGGAGGATGTTTGCCTAATGGGTAAGATGCTTTCATCCCACATAGGAGATGTGGGTTAGTAGCCAGCTACAGCTCCTGACTCAAAGCTTTCTGCTAGTGGGGACCCTGGGTAGCAGCAGAGATGACCCACGTAGTAGGATTCCTACAACCCACAAGGGAGACCTGGATGGTGTCCCCAACTCCCAGCTCCAGCCTGACAGAGCCCCTACCACTGCACACATTTGGAGAGTGAATCACTGAATGGAAGCTCTATCAAGTCTCTCTCCTATTCCTTCTCTGTCTCTCTAAATTACATAAAATTAAATGTATTTCATATTTGTACAAGGCATACTACTAGTATTTTGCTTATAATTCATATTATGCAAATTCTAAGAATGAGGGAGTCCCAGGTGACTCTAGGCATTCTGTTTACTTATGAAATATAATCAGCTGAGGCTGCTCCTTCTACCTATAATTCTGGGGGTTTGAAAGGAAATCAGTCATTCTACACTTATTGATATCTACAAAAGAGTAATCTGTTATAATGGTCACAAATGTCATACATGCTCTCTGATTTTCTAAAATTAAAAGATACATTTGTATTGGTACAAAATAATTTTCAAACCCATGCATAAAAGAGGTCTTCTAATAGTACATGAAAATAGGTATTATGAAAAAAAATGCATGGGTTTCAATGTTCTCTGCAGAGAAACTCATCTTTTAATTCCATTTTTCCATGAACCTTTTGAAGACCCCTCATATACCTGAAATACTGTATTATGGAATTACTAAATATGATATAGCTCATTGGTTGCATTACATTATACTCCTCCTGGGTATATGACAAGAGTAAATGACTAGCTTGAGTTAATGTTCTAAAGTGTTCCATCAAATGCAAAAAGCAGAAGCAAACTTCAGGGGTCATGATGCATTCTGCCTAACCTTGGCAATGGTTTTATGCTGTGACAATGAATGAGAAGCCACTAATGGGAAATGGCAGCTTTCCACTTGCATGAGGATCATGGTGACCATGAGGCCCCAGTCGTTGCTAAAATAGTCAGGTGGTGAAAGAGTTGAAAAGACTGCAGTCAAAGTCCAGAGGAATTAATAAATCATGAAACTTTAGAATGAGAAAAAAATAATACATTGGAAAATGTAATTTCATGACATTGTGTAAGAAATAAAATGTCAGGTAAAACGTGGAATAGTGCAAGTATTAGAAATTTTTGGAGCAACGAAACATGGATTCAAAGCTTTATGGTTTTACTGTTTAACTGTTTAGTAAGTAGCTATTTGCCTGGGAAAATTAATTTCTGTAATTTGAAGATTCCTTATTTCTAAAATGGCAACTTTATTTGCTTTAGAGAAAATTATTTGCAGCACAAATATCAATGTGTGTACATGTACAAAGGTACCAGCTGAAATGAGAACAAATGGAAATTCAGATCTTGAGGAAGATGAACAATACAGACTATCTCTACCAACATAGTGCTGGCAACATGAATATTCATAAAGAAAACCAAATCAAGTTCAAAATCAGGAAAAACCACAACACAGTTAGAAATCAGGACTTTCCTCTGGGGAGCTGAGCAGGACAAAATGGAAACCACAGAATGCTGATAATATTCTATAACTTGATCTATATGGTAGTAATACAGTGGAGTTCTATTTGTGATAATTTATGCTGTATGTTTGTTAATTTTATTATCATGTGCATATATTAGGCTTGAATATGTTACATTTAAAAATAAATGTGCCAGTCTCTATTAAAACGGTATTCTGAGCCTATTGTCTTTAGACCAGGCATCTTACATTAAAAAAAAAAAAATCAATGGGATCTCTCTCAAAGAACATTCATGACATGAGTCATGCAAATAAAATCAGCAATAGTGTAGTATGTTGGAGAGGATTCTACACTGAAAAGGCAGAGTTCTGCTTTATAATCCTGATCTGTCATTAACTGACAGTGAGACAGCATGTCATGGAGTCAAGAAGTAGCGAATAGTTCTCTCTGCCTAGCGTGAAGTAGGGTGGTGGCAGTGGAGGATGCGAGGAAGAAAAGGCAGCAAGGCAAGGTTCAGGGAGGTGAAGTCGGGGACCGGATAATGGCACCAGATCATGCTGGACTTCACGAGAAACGTTTCGCAACTGGTAATTTATCCAAACATCATGAGACACAATGAAAATCTTATAAATAAATGTTACATTCTCACTGATGTAATTTAAAAGGTGACTGCCCAGACTATCCAAGACAGATTATACCTAGAGAGAGAAAACTCAGCATCCTAAGGCAGAAATCCCAATAAGAAATGCATCTAGTCATTAGTAATGGTGGAAAAAAGAGAAATGATGATTGGAGGAATATTATGTGGTTTAAGCTACTGGCTAAAAGTGGGAAGACAAGAGGTGGGAGAAATGGTATTGGATTTATAGACTTGCTTTTTTTCTGGCTGAATGGTTTTGTGTTTCACTGAGAGGGGAAATGTAAGAAAAAGAGCAGTGATGACTCAGAAATGTGTTACATTATCCTTAATTACTTAACAAACTACTAATTCAGCAATGCTGTTTTACTTGTACTTCTTTCTTGAAAAGATGTTGTGATATTGCAAAACTGATCCAATACAGAAACAACTGAGGTCTGTAAAGGACTTGTGAGGCTGGGTTCATGCCTTGCAGAAATCCCCATGAGTGGAGAAAGCCTCTCAGGAGAACAGAGCAGTTTAAACTAAATACAATAATTTCACAGCTGATGACCTGAGTAATCCGACCAGGCTCTCTATGACAGCCTCTTATTTGACATTTCAAGAGGATTCTATAACCTAAATAAATAAATTTTCTAGAGCAAGCTGCCAATCTTTCAGTTTTGCTTGCCTTTAATCTTTGGAGGAAAAACTAATAACCAGGGACTTAAGTTTGTTGAACATAATGTATGAAATACAATGTTAAAAATACACTGAAAAGGAAAGGGTGATGAGATTGGAAGTATATTCTAGTTACTAATCTGTCTCTTTCCAAAGAACCAATTCTTAAAGTGGCCTAATATTTCTTCCAGTATAGTTATACTGGCAAATTACTCCATGCTCACACTGGCATACCCTAAACCAAAGCCATTTTGGTAATTATAACTCTGTTCCTAACAAAAACAAAGTAACAGTTCTATTTCACCTAATTTCTAACTTCACATCATAGTCCACACACACCAGGCATACTTGCAGATATGGGGCTTCTAATACAGTGAACAGCTACAAAAGGAAGTGTGGCATTAGCAGATAATGACAATGCAGTGGAATGCAGAGTGGGATCTGACAAGACTTATACTGAGGTTCAGATAGTGTGGCTCTTTACTCAAGTATCACATGGAACTAATATTACAAGACTCTTAGATGTGGTGATCAGTGCAATTAGACATAGTTATTAAATTTAGTGCTATAAGAATAAACATGTAAAAATATTGATAAACGAGTGGTTCAAAACAAATGCTCTTTAAATCAATGTGAATGATGTTTTGAGTAATTTATTTATCAAAATGCTAATATTATTTTACTAGAGTCATAATTTTAATATAAAGTCTAATGTTATTAAATGTCTTTAAATACCATGTGAGTATTTGAATGATCTCAGAGTTAAAAAATTAAAGGGAATTTGCTCAAAGATTTTTCTATAACCAAAATCCCCAGAGGTCTATAAAACTGAATAATTAATATTATTTTACTTTAATTTTAGGAACAAGTTTCTAGATTTAATAAATAAGTGAACCTAAATATGTATTTAGCTTGGAATAAGAAGTAGAGAGTTAATTAAAAATTATAGAATGTTATATTTACTCAACATTATCATTATTACATTAATGATGTTTAAATATCTTCTGCTAATCCGCTGAGTATTATACTTTTTACTATACACATCCTATAGAAAACTATCCTGAACTTATGTATATTTATCTGCATATACATTCATTTCTATGTGGAAAAATTAATTTTTTATCTCATCTTCTCTCTATATACATTTCACATTTTCATTTGAAAAATTCCAAAATGAGAAAAATACTAGAAATTCTTCAGTTTGAAGTTTTTTATGTAACAAGGTAAATTGTTTGGGGAAATTATAATTTTGATACCATCACAATTTGTGTTCTGATATTGCTGGTTAACAAATCAATATTAAATAAAAAAATAACAGAAGAATTGATTAAAATATAATAACAGCACAAGAAAATATGCAAACTGGACATAAATAAACACTCAAGACAAGATGAAATTTGCCCAAAACTTTTGAGAGAACTAAAGGATGAACTTGTTAGGCAAGACACATACCTTTTGGAGCAAAAGCTCCCGTGTCAGGATACAAAAGTCTGCCAATATGAAGGACATTCAGGAGACACCCTGTAAACAGAAATGTTGAGATGTGGAACTCTGGTGCACAATTTGGTAAAATATACCCCACTAAACTTTTCTTATTTACAAATGTATTTGTGTAGAATTTCAGAGTCTTTTTCGGCATTCTCTTATAAAGATTATAAAACATTTTTTCTTATGGAAACATTTTCATCTTGTGTATTATTTTAATGTGTGAAAAGAGAGAGAGAGAAAGAGAAAGAGAGAGAGAAAGGGAAAAAGAGAGAGAAAGAGAAAGAGAGAGAGAGAGAGGCAGGCCAGAAATGTATGCATTCCACCTTTCCACCTTCTGGTTCACTCCCTAAATGCCAACAATTTCTGGGGCTGAGATAGGCTATAGCTCTGAGCCAGGAAATCAATTCAGATTTCCAATGTTCATGTCAGGAATCCAATTAATTCAACCATTGACTGCTGCCTCCCCAGATCTGCATTAGCAGTAAGTTTGGAATCAGAAGCTGAATTGGGAATCAAAGCCAAACACCCTACATGGGACCCAGACAACCTAACTTCTAAATCAAACATCTTTCCCCATCAATGTGTACTCTTTAGAGAGAGGAATTAAAAACACTTCTCATGTCTAGACGTCAGCATCAACAAGAACGCTTCACTGTAAATTCTGCTGTCTTGAGCATTATCTATTTTTTTCTTGACTTGTTTTAGGAAATCTCAATGGAAACTTAGATTCCCAAGTTTAAAGTCCCTTTAGAAGTATGGAAGATTAAATGACTCATGCAAGGTCATTGCCAAATGAAGCTACTCTTCCAGACACAATTACATATGTACACACACACATACAAAATACAATTTAGAAGAAATAAAGTATCATGCAGAAATAAGGACTTTTTAGTCAAATTAAATGAAAACAGGTTGCAAATTTAATGGTATCATCCAATGTTCTATTGAAGGTTGAAAGTATGGACTCAAAAACACTGCAATTAATTCATGAATTAGAAAGTTTTCACACAAAGTTGAGGATCCCTGAAAATTCTTTTTTTTTTTTTTTTTATTTTTTGACAGGCAGAGTGGACAGTGAGAGAGAGAGACAGAGAGAAAGGTCTTCCTTTACCATTGGTTCACCCTCCAATGGCTACCACAGCTGGCGCGCTGTGGCCAGTGTACCGCGCTGATCCGTTGGCAGGAGCCAGGTGCTTCTCCTGGTCTCCCATGGGGTGCAGGGCCCAAGGACTTGGGCTATCCTCCACTGCACTCCCTGGACACAGCAGAGAGCTGGCCTGGAAGAGGGGCAACCGGGACAGAATCCGGCGCCCCGACTGGGACTAGAACCTGGTGTGCTGGTGCCGCAAGGCGGAGGATTAGCCTAGTGAGCCGCGGCGCTGGCCCTCCCTGAAAATTCTTAAACTGCATTTCCCTAGGATAGATTTTTTTGTTAGACATAGGATGTTAATAACTAATTAATTTACTTGGTCATACAGATATATCTGATAAAACTATTACTTTGTCATAAATATGTGAAAAAGGAAGTCACCCTTAAAATTTGTGACACTGTTGAGTATTTACTTAACTGCATCTTAAATAGTAGTAAGTTAGTACGTTAGTCCTTGAAGGTAGGCACCCAGTGAGAAGTAGCTCATGTTCTTGAGGGTCACACAGGCATTAAACAGAGCAACATTCAAGTATATATTGCACCTCTTCCTGTAATCATGTTTGCAGCCATGACAAGAAATGTGAGAAGCTGAAGGGCAACGTTTAGTCAATGTCATCGGGAAGTTTTAGAGTGCTGTCTAGATTCACTCTAGGGATTGTTTCTGTCTAGGGGTCATCCAATTATTGACTTTATTGACTATGGTTTCTCTTTAAAGAGAAAACACCAGTGGAGGTAGGTAAAGCAATGACTACTTAATGATATAAATGATAAGAAAATTGCATGCAAGTGATGCATTCTCTTAGAAACAGGATTTTTGTAGAGTCTCAAGCAATTGTCTTTGAAGGATGCTGGAATTCTCTTTCCTCAAAGTGGAACACAAAGTCTCAATTTGGCTGTGGGCACTAAACTTGAAATGAATACTAACAGTGAAAATGTACCCCAAACAAATAAATGACCCTCCCAGGGAGTAACTCAGAAAATCAGACAGGATTAAAAATTGATAGTGAATCTGGTTAATTTGTTTGAATTTTCTTGAGAGATTGTTTAGTTTTCAAAATGTATGCCTGAGTTTGTTCTACGATTCTTACAATTGTTTTTGATACTTAGCACTGCTTATGGGTTTGCATAGATGTAACTGTTTGTCACAGTGGGAGTGGGTATACTTAAATATCTTCCTGGCTGTGGAAGGAAAAGTATTCTATGTTATAACAGTAGAAACAGGGGCCAGAGAGAACCAGATATTAGAATCATTTCCAAACACACAGTGGTTGGTATTTCTTAAGCAGTAGGGTGGCATTTATTTAAATATCATTTAAATGCATCTACATTCCACCACATTGATCTGCATGCATGTATTCATGAGAAAGTATCCATTGTGTGCATAATGCATGGAATTTTGAGCTGATCATATCCTATTTTTGCCTAGTTATTAAATATAAAAGTATGTTTTCATTAATCAGCTGCCACTTCATTAATGTAAAATAGCCATTGGATTAAATCTCAATTAGAAACCTTTGAAACAGTGACATTTCATGTACTACTGGACAACCTTACTGCCCACACAGATGGCATGCAATAAAAACATTAGCCAAATATTATACTATGACTGACTGAACAAACTAAAGCACATTCATCTTAATAAAATGCATTATAGATCAGGTCTCTGCAACACATCCAACAACAAAATTATTACCGTAACAGATTGTTAGTCACTCTGACATATGCTTCCAATTGAACATATTTTGCATCTGTGTGTGTAACAGGCAGATGCTGATGTCTAATATTCTCTCTCTGAGCTTGAGTACATTTTACATAGTGTTATTATGGAGTCATGGATTGGAGCATATCTTATGAATTCTTTCTTATTTTTTTTTTTTGACAGGCAGAGTTAGACAGTGAGAGAGAGAGACAGAGAGAAAGGTCTTCCTTCCATTGGTTCACCCCCCCAAATGGCCACTATGGCCGGTGCGCTGCACCGATCCAAAGCCAGGAGCCAGGTGCTTCTCCTGGTCTCCCATGCGGGTGCAGGGCACAAGTACTTGGCCATCCTCCACTGCCTTCCTGGGCCTCAGCAGAGAGCTGGACCGGAAGAGGAGCAACCGGGACAGAATCTGGGGCCCAGACCAGGACTAGAACCTGGGTTGCCAGCACCGCAGGTGGAGGATTAGCCCAGTGAGCACGGCACTGGCCAGAATTCTTTCGAAAGTCATCGAAATAAGTGATTAGAATTATTAAATAAGATTGTTAATTACTGCATGAAAAAGTATTAGTAGGAAGATTTTACTTTTCTGTTACTAGACATTTATATAAATATATTCCAAAATAGAATAGGATTTTTAATAGTCTATTTATAGTCTATTTAGACTATATTTATATAAATAGACTATTAATAGTCTATTTATTAGTGTATTCATCAGGTATTACTCTAAAAGTTTTACCTAGAGTATGTAATTTCATACTTATAAGCTCAAAAAATACTAATGTTTCCATCCACATTTCCTGATGGATAAATACAAAGAAATGGACTGAATTTCCTCAAACTTGTACTAAATTAGTAGGTCATCTTGGTGGGATTCTGATCCAAGGAGATTGACTCAAAACCCCCTAAGTTAAGAAATCTGTTGTGCCTCTTTGAACATATTCACTCAAAGACATAACACTGTTGTTCATTGAATGCTAGTACTAGTCTCTACAGAATCATTTTATAGAGTAGTCTGTAAGGTAATTCAGTAAAAGGATAATTCGTAATGATTTTTGTAAGCCCAATATCTCAAATAAGAGTGGATATTCAATGTGTTTAAATTATTTAATGATTCAATGAATGAGCAATTGACAGTGTCTTTGAAATGTTGACTTCTGAAGAAAATCACACTTTATGCAAGTGAGCCCATTTTCTAGGTTTGGGATTTGAAATAAGAGTCCTCAAAATGCACATATACATGATATGCCTGTACATACATATCTACAAACATGCTTATATCATATAGATGAAAATATGTTTTGTATGTTATTGTGATGATAGAAGTACCAAATTACAGGTTTTTTTATTTCAATAGATTACTTTTACACCTATGTCTTTGGTGAAAGGAACACTGTTTAGAATACAATTTTAGAAGTTGAGTGCACTTTGGTGAATGAGTGAAGACAGTAATTGCTGACTTATCACCTTCTCTGTGACAGGAATCTATCTCAGCCATTAGCTGGCATGACAGTTTCTCTGAGTTTTACTCTAATGGTGCAATTCTATTTACCATTTTCCTGGATACCAGGGGTGAGTAGATTAACTTTCATATTATCAGTGTATTGACAATGAAATATTACAGGGTACAGTGGGAGACCATGTAACAAATAACATTTGAATTATCCTTAAATGTTCATATAAAATGATCATAATGCTTAACTTTGATTTCAAGTCTACATATTATATATAGTAATGAAGTAAAATGTGTCTGTATTTCTCAAATCCTAGACATGTATAACCCATAGAAAAACATTATTCACTTGAACATTTATCTAAATTACTATTTGTGAAGGTTATAATTATCCTAATTTTTTTGTTCATCAAAAGAAGTCTTTCTTCAGTAAAACTAAAAGCATTAGTCAGTCTAATCCCATTTTCTGTTTCTCTTCTGGTTGTTTTCCACATCACTTCTAAGTTCACTGGGACTGTACAATGTCTCAAACCCTAACTACCCATCTTCTAAAATCTTCAATATTCTCGTTATTATCAGTAATAAACTCCAAGTTAGTTACTACTCATAGACAGAAATGGATGCTCGGGTTGGCATTGTTGTATAGCAGGTTAAGCTGCCACCTGCGGTGCCGACATTCCATATGAACACCCATTCAAGTCCCAGCTGCCCCACTTCCGGTCCAACTCTGCAAATTTGCCTGGGAGAGCAGTGGACAATGGCCCAAGAGCTTGGGCCCCTACCTGTGTGGGAGATCTAGACCTATTTCCTGTCTCCTGGCTTTGGCCTTGCCTAGCCCTGGCTATTTCAGTCATTTGGTGCAGTGAACCAGTGGATGGGAGATCTCTGTCTCTGTCTCTCTCTCCGTCCCTCCCTCCTTCCCTCCCTCTCTCTCTCTCTCTCTCTCACCCTTTCTCTGTAACTCTTACTTTCAAATAAATAAAAACCAAATAAATGTCTTTTTAAAGAAAGAAATAGATTTCAAAGGGTGACTTCCTTTTCCTGCCACTTGTTTTCCTCAGCAGTTACTCCTTTTTTCGCCCTGGCTGCTATGATTTTCTCTCTCAAAGATTTGTCTCTGAGACAGAAGCATGCCTTGATTGGGCTTAAGGATATTTGTGATTTGAATTTTATACGGGATGATAGTACTCCAGAAATATGATGAAGCCATATTTAATAGTACTCCAGAAAGAAATTAAAAGTGCCATTCTGAAGCAAAGATACAAGGCTATATTCACAAGAAAAAGAATGTATAAAATGGAAAGATACTGCGCAGAGATCTGATGAAAGGCACATAGTAGAATAAGCAGTGAAGTCAATAACTTGGCCTGACTCCTTAGCTGTGACCTGGAGAACACATCCAGTGACCCAGCAGGAGTCCTCCCAGGGCCTATGGAAAAGTCACACTGCTCTTATATTGGAAATAGGTGTGCTGTCTATGCACCTGCAAGTGCATACTCAACTCAGGGTCAGCTATACTGGTGAAGGTCCTCTAGGCATCCCACATTGGACAATCAGTTCAAATTTTGGCTCACTCTCTACTTTAATCCTGCCACCATTTCGTGCGCTCAGGAAAGCAGTCCAAGCTGTACTAAGTACTTGGGCCCCTGCCACTTACATGGGATATCCAGAGGGAGTTCCAAGCTTCTAGGTTTGGTGAGACCCAGATTTATCTCTTTCAGCCATTTAAGACATGAGCCAGTCAATGGAAGATCTCTTTCTCTCTCTCCCTGTCACTTTCCTTTCAAATAAATAAATTTTTTTAAGATTTATTTTATTTATTTGAAAGACAGATTTAGAGAGCTCTTCCTTCCACAGGTTCACTCCCCAAATGGCTGCTACAGCTGGAGCTGAGCAGATCTGAGCCAGGAACCAGGAGCTTCTTATGGGTCTCTCACATAGGTGTGGGGTCTAAGGATTTGAGCCATATTCTACTGCTATCCCAGGCCATTAGCAAGGAGCTGGATTGGAAGTGGAGCATCCAGGACTCAAACTGGCACCCATATGGGATGCTGGTACTGCAGACCAGGACTTTAACCCACTGTGCCACAGAAGCAGCCCTTCAAATAAAAAAATCTTAAAAAAGTGAATCATAAATAAATGGAATATGAACAGATTTTTAAGGGAAGAGATTGCATGAGTCATTAAACCTCTCAACTGAGAAAACTCAGGACCAGATGGCTTCAAGGGTGAATTCTATCAAGCATTTAAGGAAGGAATGATGCCAGTTCTTAAACTCTTCCCAAAAATGCATGAGAAAACACCTCCAAACTCTTTCATGAGGCAAGTGTTGTCCTACTGCCAAAGAAATGAAAACTATAAGCACATTTCCAATGAACATACATATTTCTTCAAAAATTTTAACAAACCAAAACCATAACCATATTAAAAGGTTCTTACAACAGATTACACTGGAATTCTTCAAAGAATGTAAGGGCTTTAAACATAATCAAATATCAAAATGTCAGGTTTGCTCATATACATTACATTTTTGAGTGCTCTATATATAACTTACCAAAGACCAGGGAAAACATGTTTGTCTTTTTGGAAGTACCTTATTTCACTAAGCATGATGGTTTCCGATTGCATCCATCCAGTTGCAAAATTTGGATTTTATTCTTCTTTAAGAATGAATAGAAGCATCACAATACCAGATTTCAAGTCCTACTATGGGGCAGTTATAAGCAAAACAGCCTGGTGCTGGCACTGAAATAAACATGCAGACCAATGGAACAGAATAGAAACCCTAGAAATGATTCCATGGAGTTAGAACCAACTAATCATTGACAAATGAGTTAAAATCCATCACTGGAGAAAGGACAGTCTCCTTAACAAATGGTGCTGGGAAAATTAGATTTTATATGCAGAAGAATGAAACAGGATCCTTACCATACACATCACACAAAATGGAACAAGGATCTAAGACCAGATACCATAGAACTACTAGAGGAAAACATAAGGAAAACTCTCCAAGGCACTGGTATTGTCAAGGACTTCTTGGAAAACACCCCAGAAGCACAGGCAGTCAAAACCAAAATAGACAAATGGGATTATATCAAGCTAAGAAGCTTCGGCATTGCAAAGGAAAAACTCAACAAAGTAAAGAGGCAATTGACAGAATGGGAGAAAATATGTGCAAATTATGCAACTGGTAAAGGATTAATATCCAGGATCTATAAAGAGCTCAAGACACTCAACAACAAAATAAAAAATATAGTTAAGAAATGGACAAAGGACATAGCAATTTTCAAAGGACAAAATTTAAATGGCCACAGATACATGAAAAAAATATTCAGAATCACTAACCACCAGGGAATTAGAAATAAAAACCACATGAGCTTTTATCACATCCCAGTTAGCATGGCTATCATGTAAAACTAGAAAAACAATAAATGGTGGTGAGCATGTGGGGGGAAAAGGTACCCTCATAAACTGTTTGTAGGAATATAAACTGGTACAACCAATTATGGAAGATGGTATTACAGTTCCTCAGACATATGAAAACAAATCTACTATATGACTGAGTCATCCCTCTCCTGGGAATTTACACAAACAAAATGAGACCAGCAAATGAGAGTTATTTGTACATTTATGTTTACTACAGCTCAATTCACAATAGCTAAGATATGGAATCAACCCAGATACCTATAAACTGATGAGTTGGTAAAGAAAATGTAATTTATATACACTATGGAATAGTTAAAACAGTCTCAAAAAACCGGTGCAGATAGATGCATCACATTCACTGATCTTAAACTCCTTTACAAAGCTACAGTAATCTAAACAGTATGGTACCAGCATAAAAACACACAACACAATACAACAGAATCAGAGATCAGCCATACACTCATACAATCATTATAGGTGCAAACATAGTTTTCTATCTGCATTAAATCATTATATATTTTACTGTAAATTAGAAGTTATGGTATGAAGTATTTATTATGCTGCTTTTGGCTTATTTAAAATGTATTTCTTTTTTATGTTGCATGTGTGCCTCCTAATCTTCAAAGTTTGAAGTGTATCAATCACTTTTTCTCTCATTTTACTAGATCGTGAGCTGAGAATGCGGTATTCTTTAGGTTTTATTTTGTTCAGGATTCATTTTTGGTCAAATTAATTTTTCAATTTTATAAATGCTACCTGGATTCAGAAAAATGTATGTTCAGCATTTGTGATGTTTTATACTACATGGAAACATAAATCAACCTTTGTTGTGTCATCCAAATCGTTTATGTCCTTACTTTCTACCCACTAGCTTTTGTTAATAACAGAGAAATTAGACATTCCCATTATGATTATGTTATAAAACTTCCTTTTCTTTCATTGTTCTATTACATATTTATCATCTAGCTTAATATTATACTTCAAAATATTTCTATTACAAAAAATCCTCTTTATAGTCAGCAGTTTTATATTATATCCTACCCATCATCTTTCCAGTATAACTCTGAATTTAAGGATTTTATTTGCTTGAAATATTTATGATCACCACTTAATTTTCCATTATACTTTTATTTATTTATTGAAAATAGATAGAAATAGACTTTTTGGATTAACATGACAGTTTTGAGCTTAAATGGCATTTCATGGGATTGGTGTTAAACCATCACCTGTGGGGCCATCATCTCTTATGAGCACTGGTTTAAGTCCCATTTGCTCTACTTCTAGTCTAGTTCCAAGCTAATGAAAGCAACTTGGGACCCTGAAACCCATATGGGAAGACAAGATGGATTTCCAGGCTCATGGCTTTAGCCTGGTCCAGCCCTAGGCATTGCAGACATTTGGGGAGTAAATAGAAGATCTCTCTTTCTCCCACACCTCCCCTATAACTGTGCCATTCAAGTAAATAAATAAACCTAAAAATGTTTTCTCACTTGTTCACAGTAATTGTGATAGCTACTTTGTCTCTTTTAAATTTTCTTTTATACTTTATATTTCTCTTTCTTTTCTTTTCCTAACTCAATCAATTCTTATTCCCTTGTTTTTATTATTTTACCATGAGAAATTTCTCTAATTGTATTTTCTGTCCTTATTCAATTTATAATTTTTTGCTAGTGATTTTTAAACACACTCTTTATATAAAAAAACACCAGTTTCCCTTTGCTTTCCTCACATACAACAATGCAAGCTACAAATTTTAATTTTCTAGAAGCATTTCCCTTCCTTATTTATTTATTTTTTAAAGACTTATTTGAAAGGCAATGTTAGAGAGAGGCAGAGGGAGAGAGGAAAAGGAGGAGAGAAGAAGATAAAAGAGAAAGAGGGAGAGGCAGAGGCAGAGGCAGAGGCACAGGGTCTTCCACCTGCTGGTTCACTCCCTAAATAATAGCCCCAACAGCCTGTACTCGGCGGATCTGAAACAGGAACCTGGAGCTAACTCCTGGTCTCCAATGCAGGTGCAGGAGCCCAAGCATTTGGGCCATCTTCCACTGCTTTCTCAGTCCATTGTAGTGAGCCGGATGGGAAGAGGAGCAGACAGGACACAAACTGTCACCCATTTGGGATGCTGGCACTGCAGGTGGTGGCTTAACCCACTATGCTACAGTCCGGCCACCCTTTCTCTTTTTATAATATTATGCTACCTCTGCCCTGTTTTCATGAGACCAGTGAAATGTCATCACCTTCTCTATCACTGAGACCTTACAGGTTAAATTCAGGTGGGATATTGGACTACTTCTTTATATAATCCTTATTTATTCATTTCTTTGAAAGGTAGAGTGACAGGGGCAGATTACACAGTAAGATCTGCCTGGTCACTCCCTAAATGCAACAACCAGGACAGAGGCCCAAGGCAGGGACTCCATCTGGGTCTCTCACATGTGTAGCAGGGTTCCAAGTATTTGGGTCATTATCTGCTACCTTCTCAGGCATATTAGCAGGAAGCTGGACTGGAAACAGAGTAGCTAGGACTCAACTGGCACTTTGATGAGGATGGGGGTTCCTCAAAAGGCAAATTGACCCTTAATGCCACAACACCTGTGGCATTATTTATTATTTCTCTTTTATTTATTTATTTCTCTTTTAATGGATTTTTTCATCATAGCATTTCATTTAGCACAGATATTGAACAAAGACGTTCTCCTTTTTGTCCTCCCTGACCTTAAGTCCTATTCTCTGATTCATTTCTTATCTTATTACATATTTTCCTTTAAAATTTTCTCATATGTGGTTCATTGGTAACAGAATCCAAAATTTTTAAATTCTCCAATGATTCTTCTTTTACCCTGATGGATGAATGGTATCTTGGTTAATCATAGGATCGTTGAGCGATTTAGTACTCTCAGTAACTTGCAAATGTTATTCTATTTCCTTCTAGTTTGCAGTGTAGAAGATGAAATATTATACACAATTGTGGTATTTTTTCCTCTGTATGTTAAGTTTCCTTAGTATTTGGAGTCTGGTAGAAATTAAACTTTATCTAGATATTTAGGAATGTTAGCAGGTTTGCCTTCATATGACTTTTCCACATGAAACCTTTCTAGAACTTTTTTACCTTTTAAGTCTTTGGAATAATAGATTTCTTCACTTCTGGCTTAAGTTACTTTAAAAGAATTTCTATTTATTGTTTTATCAATTATATTATGCAATTATATTGAAGCATTTATTAGTTACTTCAATTATATCACGAATTTATCAACTTTCTATTTTCATTGCCCCTATCGCTGCCCATCTCTTTTATCTCTGTTGTAAAAAAAAATAATTCCCCTTGATTTTTTTGGCCTTAAATGTCAAAACGGACAATTAACTCATTTACATAACTTACTGTTTTAATTAGAAATGTATGAGACTTGTTTGCATTTATAGGAGCATTGCTATGTTTCAGTGACTTGCTCTTTGCCTCCTTTATCTTCTCCATTTCTTAGAGTTTAGTTTTTCCTTAATATTCCCTCTCTAAGGTGTGTTGGCTTTCCAACATCTATGGGTTCTTTTCTCTTGGAAACAGGTCTGGTTAATGATTCCAAATACAAGGAATTCATGGGCCAGCTGCTAATCTTTTATGAAGGCACCAGGAGGAGGTTACACCATCTCCTGCCTGTCATCTAGGAGATTCCCAACTCCAAGGGCAGAAAAGATCTCACCCCATCTGTCAGTCCTTCCTCTGTTTTGTTGTGGCCTGTGAGCAACCCATTCGTGTTGGGAACTGCCAAATCTACCAAGGGTGTTCGTAGAGGCCAAGCTCTTTCCAGAACCCCTAGCATCTAACCTTTCCTGAGATTTCATTAGTAATGGCATAGTCTGCAGACAATTATCTGAGCACACATAGAGAAGAACGTGGTACAGCTGCTTTTTCTATGGGTGTTCCCATTGCACCCTGGACCATATTATCAACCCATAGTTTTCAGGTTCAGCAGCTTCTTGGCACTGGAAAGAAATACAGATTAATCAGTGGGGTAGGGTGTTTGTGAGAAGTTAAAATCCAACATTGTCTCAAAAACTTTCATTCATGATGCCACTGCTTAAATAAGAAAACTCGAGATAGGAAACGTTATATATTATAATCAAGCAATACTTAAAACACAATATTTTTTCAGTCTATGCACGTGCCTTTTTCCTACTCAAGAACTGTATAGTCATGTTGTTTCAAAGAAATACATATATGCAAAGTATAACTCATATTCATGATCATATATATGTATTCCACATCATATTCCATGCCCCTTGCAACCATCAGCACCAGTGCACTGATGATGGAACGTGAGAAAATCCTGTTCTCGTGTGTGAAATGATTACACTATGGTTCTATGTTCTCCACGAATAAACTTTTCGCTATTGATTCTCTAGTTTTTTTTTTTCCCCACTGCAAGTGATCAAAATCATTTTACTGGATATCTGCATAAAAATCCATCTGCAAATAGCCTGCCTAGTCAAGCATTGTATTCTTTACTTTATATTCAAGACAGCTGAATGATTCTACTTAGTTTGAGTGGCACTCTGCCACACATATATTACAACACGAGAACTTGGGAGAATCACTGAAGCTAGCCGTACATTACATGCATGGTGCACTCACCAGATGTCTCCTCTTACTCCGTTATGGTCTCACAAGCTACACTGACATTGTCATTAGGTTCTGAAATTTGATTCTGCTCACTTTGCCATCCTTAAAACACAGGCCACTGAAGGTTGTTGCTTTAACAAATAGAATATGCAAAGGGTGTTTTATCACCTATGCTGTAAATAAATATATTGTTCTACATATTCATAAGTAATGAGAATGAATTCAAAAGAACCCACATCAAGCAAGAATATGAAGATGTTTTTAAAATTCTACTTCTACATTTTTGCTCCTGCAGCATTTTAATATAAGACAATCATTCCTCTAACTCTTTTATTCACTTGTGAAGGTGTTTGTTTTTATGGTGCATATTAACATAGATGACTGAGACTGTAAAATGCCACAAAATGGGTAAGATGGAAGCATTCCCTTTATAAAATTTTATGTAGCTTAGTTTTGTGGCTGAATTAGGCTTTGCGGTACACATCTAGAAATGCTGACATCAATTTGCCATTGATGGCTTTGTGTCCTGTGGCCTTAAATTTGACGTCTGTGCTCATGAGGTCATGATGTCTCAAGTTTGAGGATGTGCCCTGTGCTAGGATCACTGTGTTCCATCAATCTGCAAATGCTATAGCTATTTCAAATTACTCACATTTAGACCATAAATGTTATGAATATTTCAAACTCTGACAGTAATAAAACATTCACATAAGATGAAAGCTTCAGTGTTTTTATGTAGATTCAATAATAGAAGGATTGGGTGTTTGGATAATTAAAGGATTCAATATTGTTTTTTATTTCAGAATAAAATCTCCTTTGAATTAAATTACTTAGTAATTCTATACTTAGTCCTGATGCTTTATTAACTTTCTGTCAATTAAAATGTGAATTAGGTGGGTATTCAGCCTACTGGTTAAGACTCCTACATTTTATGTCACTGTGTTCGCGTTCAAGTCCCCAAATTCCTTGTGATTCCTAGTTCCTTCTAATGCACACCCTGGGAAGCAGCAGATGATGGCTCAAGTGCTTGGGACCCGGAAACCAACATGGAAGACCTGGGATGAGTTACCAACTCCCAGATTTGGCCTTGTCTAGCCCCTGCTATTGAGGGTATTTGAGGAGTGAACCAATGGAAGGAAGTGCTCTTTCGCTTACTCTAGCCTTTTCCAAAAGCTAAGGAAACTTTAAAGACTGCTAATTAAACCATGCAATATTAAGTTTACTTCAAAATGAGCTCACTGCTAATATTGCACTTTTAAAATTTTGCTCTCTGTTCACATCAAGTCTCCCAGTGAGTTCTTTATTGCTAATCATCAACATTCCTCTCCTACCCTTCAATACACAGTTCTTCATCACTGGGAGAAATTTTAAAAGATAATGTGGCCTTGGGTAAACAAATTTCTAGCAAAAGAGAGCAGATGTGATGGTGTTTTTGTTTCTTTTTAAATATGCTATTGTTAAATACCAATTCTCATTTTTATAGAGAATGTGTTTTTTATGATATGTTGGTTTCAATCTCGATTCTTTCTTTTCTGCATTATCTTGATTTAGTTTGCTTTTCCTGCTCCTGCTTGCTCTTTAAAAGTATTTAAGCATGTTAAAAGATTCAATAATGCATTTACTACTTGTACTACATTTTGACTTTTAGTATCTCTTGAGAATGTTGAAATATAAAAAATTATTATTCTCTAACTGGATTTATTATTGTAATATTTCCACTGAACTCAGTGTTATCAAATAATAGTATTACAGTAAAAAGATGATTTTAAAACTTGAGAAATGATAAGAACTCCAAATCCTCTACAAATGACTAAATTGGTATTCTATTCATAGATGAAGTATAACTTGTTTAACATTTTTCTGCTCTCTGATCTTTAAGGTGTTTAATTTTCTTCTGTATATTGATAATGCTGCAGTAATGTCTATTAAATATCCTGTAATAGTACATTGTAAAATAACAATTTGTCTCAGTCTTTCCAGCTCAAGATTGTTCTACCTTACAAAACCATGGTTGGAGGCAGGACCTGGTCGATGTTTTTCTTTATCTAGTATTTCCTCTTGCAACCTCCTGCAGATGACGGAGGCATGAAGAGGAGAGGGGAGTTTCCTCCCGTCAGGAATGTCAAAGCGGTGGGCCATTGAGCCCTCTGAATTTAATAGATGCTCAAAGACAAGTTTTGAAATTAAAAGATAATCATTTTCATGTTTTGGGACAAGACAGGGAGGGAGGGAGAGAGAAGAATATGAATTTATGATGGAGAAAGATCTTTCATCTCCTGGATGTTTCCCTAATTGACCGAAACAGAGGAGGCTGCACCAGAGAGAACCTGGAAGCTGGGAGCTCAACCTGGGTCTCTTAGAAAAACTTGGGCAATCGCCTGCTACCTCCCAGGGGTGTGTTAACAGAAAGCCGGATCAGAAGCAGTGCCGCTGAGACTTGTATATTGGGTGTTTCTCCTGTCTTCTTATTTCCAGGCACAATTTTTTTCAGCCCCTATCAACCACTGCTGGATATGTGTGGGAGGTCCTCAAATGCTTAATAACCTTCCCTCTCACCTTCCTTTCAGATATGCACAGGGATCCAGGACCTCTCTCAGAAGTCTAGCTTCTATTCTTTTAATGTTTCAGCAGGAACAAGAGAAGAAAACACCTGATTTTGACATTGTGATCCATAAACACTTGGATGTCAAAATTTCTCATGCTGTTGCATTTGGTTTATTTATTCCTCAAGAGTCACTCGTAAAAATGATGCTGCTCTCAAAGACAATGGATGTTTTTAGAATCCATGAGATTCACGGAAGGTATCTTTTTCAGAAAAGATGGTACAATTTATAACCCTCTAGCTGTGCTCAAAAGTGCAACTCTCACAAAATCCTAGACTCCAAAGTTTCATCATTAATTGTTTGAAGAATCAATAAGTTAAGAATGCATTGTTACTGGTGTTTTTTTATTTATATAAGCTTAATTACTAGCAAGACTGAACCTCTTTGCATAACTTTATCAGATTCTGTCTTTTCTCAGGTTGCATTAAAGCATGTCATTTTTCATTTTGCTGAGACAGAAATTTGCCTGATGCTTATACAAACATACAAAATGATGTATCACACAGTATAATTAACAGGCATAATGCATAATGTAATTAGTAACTATTTAACCATCACTCAACAACTAAAGCATGGCCAAGACATTTGGAGCCCATCTGGTGTGAACCTTATGCTATAAACAGGCAACTTTTAATCAATATTTTCAACTTTTTTAAAGTTACTTTTGCTATAAATTTTGACACACTCTTCTTAATTATTAGACTTAAAAATTGTTATATGCTGTTTGCAAATGAATTTGATATATATATATGTATCATGTTGGAAATAATTTAAATCTTTGTAATTTCAATGCTTGCATTTATTCCAATTTTCTGTAATATATTTTGTAAAGTTTTTTTTTTTTTCATTCAGGTCATTGCTATTACTTTTAGTTTATCCACATCATAAGTATTATTTGTGGTTATAATAAATTCCATTTCATTTTATTTCATGAATATTTTCAGAGGTATGTTTGAAAGCAATTCATCTAAGTACACTTAGTAATTGGCAAGTTGATTCAACTTTTCTTTCATTCTAAATGATTTCTTCAGTATTCCTGGAAGATATTTACATTACATTATGTTAAAATGATTCTGTCTCATAGCTTCAGATAGCTCTTAATTTTGTTATTGTTTCCTCTCATATTCTAATTGGTTGTGTTCTGATAGTATTTTACATTCTAAACTTGACAGAGAACATTTGTATTTCCTTTGAATATTGTTGGTATTTATTGAGATAAATTATTTTCAAAAACATTTTTATAAAAATTTTTTATATTTATAAATTTTTATAAAAATTTCCTATTATTGATTACTGTTTATTTTGTTTTTATCAGCAATGCATTATTTTTAAAATTTTTATTAATATAAGCAGAGGAAATTTCATGTATATCATAGGTATTGCTCTAAGAAAATAACCATACTTCCCTCTCTCAATAGCCCTCCAATTTTACTCTTAAATAAGCACATTTTCCATGAATCACTTTCCTACATCTAAGGGGATACCATTTTATTTTCTGGATGAAATGACTTTCTAAAGAACGATAATATAGGGGCCAGCGCTATGGCAAGGCGGATAGAGCTTGCTGCCTGCAATGCTGGCATCTCATGTGGGCAATGGTTCGGGTCCACACTGCTCCACTTCCGATCCAGCTCTCTGCTATGGCCTGGGAAAGCAGTGGAAGATAGCCCTAGTCCTTGGGCCCCTGCACCCTTGTGGGAGACCTGGAAAAAGCTCCTAGCTCCTGGTTTCAGATTGGCCCAGCTCCAGGAGTTGCGGCCCTCTGGGGAGTGAACCAGCGGATGGAAGACCTCTCTCTATCTCTGCAACTCTGCCTTTCAAATAAATAAATAAATCTTTAAGAAAAATAAGAATTACAATATATTCATTCTTTTTCCTGATTCTAGCTCATGCAAATCTATATCCAGTATAGAGAACCACTTATTTTCTGGATGATACAGACTTTAAATATACAATTTAACTCATGTACACTAAGGCAGAGGAGACATTTCTTTTTTGTGTATTTTCAAGCCCACTATTTTCTGTTCTATGGCACGTGTTAGTCTAACAATTTTATTTTTCTGTCCACTATGAATAGTCTTAAAGTTGGTGAATATTTTTTCAGATTATGGAAAAAGTACCCATTTTCCCAGACTTCCTTGGAAAGAGCAATTTAATATTGCATTAAGAAGATCTTCCATGCTTTTGACATAGGAAGTCTTTCATTATTTAATTTTACTGTAAAAATAATGTAGAAATTGCATGAATGACAATGGTTTGTAAAAAAGTTAGACAATAATACATGAAACTGTAAGAGTTTTCTGGTTAATCATTATTGGTGTATTTATAACATGGTTTTCATTCTTCCAATATAGAACGATAATTGGTTTTGTCATTTTTTTTATTTTTTTAAAAATTAATAGTACTAAGAGGCCATTCCCTGCAGAATAATGACGACGAGAGTGTGAGGAGGGAGGGAGGCCGAGGGAGGGAGGGAGAGGTTGGATACAGACATCAGCTATACAGGAAGCACAAACTGCTGCTCTGCAGAGCACTGGCTGGCGTACAGCTCCAGTGACCTGTCCTTTACTTCATGAATGGCTGGGAGGGAGGAGCTGAAATGCTCAGAGCGCAAGGTGGTGATGCAGCAAGTGGACATGTTGTTTGTCCTGATTTGATCAGTACACGACATATACTCGGACAGGTATTAGAATTTTACATCATTTATAATAGGCATGTGTCATTGTTATGTGTTCATTAAATAAACTATTTTAAAGATAGCCTTCCAGGCTTTTACCTCAGCCAATCCCTGGAATCTTAATATTGCTTTATAAGGTTCAAATGCATTAAGGTTAGCAGCTAACCACCTTTTTCTACGTTGAAATATAAATCCTTTACTGCAGACTGGGATGGGCAGATCCACTGTTTCACAGCCACTAGACTACATTTCTATCTGTATGTTCCCCCTGAGAAATTATATTTCTGTTGTAAAAAAGAGTCCTATTCTCTGGATACAAAAATGACATGTAACTTGATCAAAACCCCAGAGTCTTTGAAGGAATGAAATTGTATTTAAGTACAATAAATACATTATGTTTGGGGTTTCTTCTTTGTCATGGGTTTTGTAATGTAAAAGATCCTCTCTATTTCCATAACTTTGAGGCCCACTTTATAGTATTATGAAAATATGACGTTGACAGTGACGTATCTTTTTCCAAACTTGGAGATGATAAACCTACCAGGTAAAGATGGTGTACTTGCGAAGGAGATTTTTATTCAGATTTGTAAATTCTGAAGTAACAGCCTACATGGGCTATGCTCCCTGGAGTGGGCATGGCTAAACAGTCTGAGAAACAATTTACTGGTGCTCGATTTGGAGGCGGGGAGGGGAATAGGAAGAGAGAATGTGGGAGAGGGGAAGAAAAGGGAAAAAGATAAATTAGGAAAAAGAATAAAAAAATGGAAAAGTGACTAAATTGTAGTGGTGAACATAGTTATAAATAGTCTCTCTGTTCTTACAATTGAACTAACAATGGCAACCATGGCACTACATTTTTATGCAGAATAAATGAGGTATTTCTTTTTACCTGAAACATCTTTGTAGAATTTCTGAAAACAGCTAGGTATTACTATTCATATAATTTAGCATTAGCATACATGTATATGCTCATATATACATGAACTTTCCTGCTATGTTTTGATATGCATACTTATAGGCAGCTTTCAAAGAAAATAATTGAACATTCTGGATGCATGTTACTGGGTGTAAAATGTTCAGCTAGACTAAATCAAAGACTCACTCACCTAGTGACATCAGGACATGTTTATAAAATAATGAGCTGAGAATTTGGAAATAACAGGCATGCTTACATAGTGGATCAGGGCCATGAATACAGTAGGCTTTTGAGGAATGAAAAACAAAAGGGTAAATTTTATTTTTTATTGAAGATCATTCATGGGTAACAGTGGTTTTATAACAATTGGGTGATAGTAATCTCAGAATAATTAGATATGAAATCAAAAGATGGAGATGAAAAATATTATTAGTGGGATAAAAATACAAATGGTGCGAAGTGCAATGTTTTGTATTAAAGAAACTACAAAGGTTAATTGGGAGCAAGAACTGAAGAAAACTATTTATGTGAATTCGTAAATACTCAGAACGTTGCTGAGATACCAGCTAGAATTGGAGTCAAATGCCTACATCTACAAAATTCACAAGCAGATCACTCTCCTAATTGTAAACTTCATGAATGTTTTATGGTCTTTCATAATATGCATGTTGTATGGAGAAAATTAAGAAATAAAAAATATGACACTAGGAAATTTAAAATATATTAAAAAAAAAAAAAGCTTTTTTGAATGGGTTACAGCCCAGAGGGAGGACACCACAGAAAACTCTTCCTGGGTGACTGCATTTCCCACATATTTATCCAAGGCTATCAATGTAATTAAAATCCTAAACTCTGTCTCTTGTAGGAGTGCTTACCAACATGGGTTGGGCTTGCTGGAACAAAGAGCAGTGACAATTTCCCATGGAAGCCCTTGTTGAGCAATGCACCTGATGGTAGCTTTCCCAGGCCACCAGAAAGCCTATCTTCTACTAAGACAAATAATGAAAGGAATGAGGGCTAAAATAATTTAAAGGTTAATGACATAATTTTCTCAAGTCAAAACCTTTAATCTTTTATTTTCTGATTTTAAACAAAAATGCATTATTTTGAAATTCTTAAATTTGATGCTACTTGTATGAACAAAAATTGTATTATTAAAATTATATATGCTGATTTAAAAACCTGTATTTGGGGGGCTGGCTCTGTGGCCTAATGGGTAAAGCCACTGCCTGCAGTGCTGGCATCCCATATGAGCGCCGGTTCAAGTCCTGGTTGCTCTACTTCCTATGCAGCTCTCTGCTATGGCCTGGGAAAGCAGTAGAAGATGGCCCAAGTCCTTAGGCCCCTGCACCTGCATGGGAAACCTGGAAGAAGTTCCTGGCTCCTGGCTTTGGATAGGCCCAGCTCTGGCCATTACAGCTATCTGGGGAGTGAAGTAGCAGATGGAAGGCCTCCCTTTCTCTCTGCTTCTCTGTAACTCTGCCTTTCAAATAAATACATAAATCTTAAAAAAAATTCTGTATTTTGTGATTCAAGTGCCTAAAATGTGGCTTTAGTTATTTCTGGAGTTCTGTTATTGAGTAATTCAGTAAGTATCCATATTTCCCTGTGAGTTTTATAAGCTTTGTTGCTTTAAATAGAAATTGTCAAAGTTTAACAACTTTTATAATACTCTGCTAGCCTTGTTTTTCCACTGGTAAAGAATTGATGGGAAATACTTTCTGCAGTATTTCTATAATATGAAAACATATTATGCTATATTCAATAGGCCATTAATGTAGGAATTATGATTACAGAGATGAGGTAGCAGTTAGGTAAACTGACTTTTTTTCAACCAATATACATCTATATTTAAGTTCAAAATTGATTCAAATAAATGACTAACCATTTTCAGTTTATCTTTAAATTTCAGTTCCATTTTTCCTGATATTTTTATTCATAACAATAATTTATTAAGAATTGGATCCAATTTTACTACAACAGTTGGAAGAAAAATTATTAAGAGTTGTTATGTACCTTCACAAAAATTCTCAGTTTCATTTTCTACATCATTACTAAAATTTCAACATTGACCTCCTAACATAAATTTCTGGCTCAATTAAAAGTGATAAACAATTGTTTAAAGTATTTTTTTCCTATGGAATACTACTCAGCCATAAAGAAAATGAAATCTGTCTTTTGCAGCAAAATGGATGTAACTGGAAATCATTATGCTTAGTGAAACAAGCCAATCTCAAAAGACAAATATCATATTTTCTCTGATATGTGGCAGTAAATACAGAATACAAAAATATATAGGAATGAAATGGATATCTTGTGATACAATTGTCATTTTTAGCCCTGGTTTATACACCTGTGGAACTGTTGTCATCCTATTTTTAGTTGTTGAATACTACAGTTAGTGGTGAATTAGCCTGTGACTACAAATTGAATTAAAATTGTCTTCGCTAAAATTAGAAAAAATCCTTCCAAACATTTTAACTCTATTTACTTAAATTTAAAAATATGAATACCCTAACATTCAATGATTTCATTCTTTGCTAACATTATTCACCAAGCTATAAGCACTATGATACTATATTAGTAAAATGTTATTTGTAATTGCCCCAAACTGGCAACTATCCCTGTTGATAAACTGCCGAAGAGATAAAGGTATTAGTACATAGTTCTTCAATTCTGTACAATAAGAGTACAATGAAAATACATAGAACATTTATAAATCTCTATACTTTAATGTTAGTTTTTATTTAAAAAGTGACTAATATTTCTCAAACATAATAATTTAATATTTTTAAAAATCATGAATCACTCTCTTAGAGAAACAGAAAATGATTCATTTCCTAGTTAGGTTTATATATATTAGTGAAAATCCATACAAATTAATCTCTATTGTGAAGTTTGTACATTGAGTTATATCATATTTCCGGTAGCACACAATTCTCAAGATAATGAATCTGAATTGATCATCAGACTAACTGGAAAGAAGACAATTCTTAAAATAGAAAGTGCATACTTGTTCCAAATTGTCAGCATGTGAAGGACAGGGTAAAAACAATTCTGACTTAATTAGTTCAAAACTTTCCCAGATGAGGACAAAGATGACTCTGTAAATGAAAGGACTGTTTTGAAATAGTTGCCACAGGGTACACAGGCCTGTGCAACATGGCACACAGTACCTCACAGCTGTGCACACAGTGGTCTCAGAGAGCTGACCAGTGTCCTCAGGTGTAGCAGGAGTTCTTTCCAGAAAGGCCTGATGACTGACCTACGGTACCCCAAATCAAAGGCCATCGTGAATTGAATCAACTCATGAGATGACCAGAGTAGGTCATCTGGCATCGTCACAACCATATTCACATGCACCTCTCTGCCCTGGTGACGTCACTTTAGCACCTGGATGCCTCCATCGGAGGTTTTGGAATTACAAATGACAACCTTTATAATATTACCTAACAGTTTTACAATTCTCTCATCATAGGCAAGTTTGCTTCTATGATTATGGCAGAACTATATGTTAGAACAATCCTAAACTAGACTCTTTGTTACCCTTGTTTTAATTCAGGGTCCTCATCTCTTCCTTTTAATCCTATTTCTCCACAAAAGGGCTGAAAAATCTATCAAGAGCTTTAGCAAACACAAAAGCATAACCGATCAGGTGGTAATGAAGACAGCCAGTACAGGCTCAAAGATGTTACACCCTCCTGGGAAATGAGTGAAAATAATTATGGAACTTCCTTTTGACCTAGCCTTCAGCCCCTACCTTCCACTGCTTGCATCTCATGCACTTCTATTCAGATTATCTATAGTCACCATCAGTAAGATTCCTTTAACATCCTCACTGCTCATCTTGCTAGCCAGGTTTTGGATGGGTAACTGGTATATGGTAAATTCTGAAAATCTCTGTTATTAAGTGATATTTAAAATTCATTTGCTCTTACACAACTACTCCATGAGTAAAATCAATGTAATATTCTTACCTATTAAGATTTCTTTGTTTGCAGAGAGTTTCCAAATGATAAAAGCTGGTTCTAAGTCATTTTGCTTATTATGATTGTTCCTTGGGAATTATAAATATCACACATAAGAAAATACTCCTTCCTTAAAACAATCACTTGTTTCCTGGATCATCAAGGAAACTGATGCAGTTTCTTTTCAATTTTAATGATATATGTGACATCAAACTAGGTTTTAAAATTCTTAAAACAACAAATTTAAAATTAATTCTTTTTTTATATATTTGTACCTATTTTCTTCTAAAAAATAGTTAAAATGAAATACTCTATTTACATAGGAAATGGATCTCTGCCACACCGATTTGATAGTGTTCAGGTACTAAGTACACTTGTAACAATTAATCATGCTTGATTATGGCACAGTTTGTATCTTCACCTCTTCTGGTACCACCTACTCATGAATTTAATTAGTAGTTTGGGAAGAATTACAACAACAAAGAGATAGTACAGTGATCTTCAAGACAAAGTGAACATAGTTCACCTCCATCACATGATACAATCACCAGACACATTTTAGATATTTTAGACACTAAAATACTGCAAACTGCAGGATGTAATATTTTTGTTTGATATACATAACTTTCAGCTTATATGGAACTCTTAATGAATTGAAATATAATTTTCAGTGGTATCAGAGCATTTCAAAAAGGATGTGGAAAAATAGAATTGAGATGTAAGTCATTTGGTGCAAAAACAAATTCATAAATAATTTTTCCATAATATTTATTTTCACTGAATTTTTTTTGACAGGCAGAGTGGACAGTGAGAGAGAGACGCAGAGAAAGGTCTTCCTTTGCTGTTGGTTCACCCTCCAATGGCTGCCGCGGCCTGCGCGCTGCGGCCGGTGCACCGCGCTGATCCAAAGGTAGGAGCCAGGTGCTTCTCCTGGTCTCCCATGGGGTGCAGGGCCCAAGCACTTGGGCCATCCTGCACTGCACTCCTGGGCCACAGCAGAGAGCTGGCCTGGAAGAGGGGTAAACGGGACAGAATCTGGTGCCCCGACCGGGACTAGAACCCGGTGTGCTGGCGCCGCAAGGTGGAGGATTAGCCTAGTGAGCCGCGGCGCCGGCCTTCACTGAACTTTTTGAAGACTGTTCATAAAATTTCTTCTCCTTAAATTACTTTATTTGAAACTAAGGAATTAATAAAAATAATTATTATTGAGTGCTCTATAGTTATTAACAAAGGTAATTTATCATAGAAAGGAAGTTAAACGTATGACCAACAAGGTGTCAACATTGCTAGGCATACCACAGAAACTAGGAGAAACAATTTTCTGAATTGGCAGTATGTTAGGCAACAATAAGTATGGGAATTTTAACAGAGGTAAGTTTTGAAACATGTAAGTTTTGAATCAGATGTCTTTCAGTTTATTTTACTTTTATAAGCAGTATTAACTTGTGACGACAGGTGCCATATTTGTGCAGAAGAGGGAAGCCTGCTACACCTGGCAGCCCAGCAGGGTCACCTTACACAGTTCTGAGTGCATGAAGGGATCGGTAACCCGGAGAAGAGCCAGCTAAAGGCAAAGAAGTCAAGACGGGGAAGTCGGGATCAGAGTGTGTTGTCAGGGAGGAGTAATGTGTGCACAGGGCCGACGCTGCGGCTCACTAGGCTAATCCTCCACCTTGTGGCTCTGGCACACCAGGTTCTAGTCCTGGTGGGGGTGCCAGATTCTGTCCCTGTTGCCCCTCTTCCAAGCCAGCTCTCTGCTGTGGCCAGGGAGTGCAGAGGAGGATGGCCCAAGTGCTTGGGCCCTGCACCCATGGGAGACCAGGATAAGCACCTGGCTCCTGCCTTTGGATCAGCGCAGTGCGCCGGCCGCAGCGGCCATTGGAGGGTGACCCAACGGCAAAAGGAAGACCTTTCTCTCTGTCTCTCTCTCTCTCACTGTCCACTCTGCCTGTCAAAAAAAAAAAAAAAAAAAAGTGTGCACAGCACTATTAGCGCCTATTAATCTGCTTATTTGTTTTCCAAATTAAATAAGTTCACAACTATGTTGTATAACAAAGGGATCATCAAATAATTCATGGTCTAACCAAAGCACTTTGGGGATGAAGTGAAGCACTTACTTATAATTTCACAGCATGTTTAAAACAAAACAATTAGCATCATGGATTCACGTTCCTTAACACAGCTAGTTGCCCCAAATAGAGCAGGAATGGGAACCAAGATGTAGATGTTACCACTGCCTTCTCATGAGTGGCTAAATGCCTGTGCCCTTCATCTGTGCATTGCCCTAGAACTGGCCTTCTCAGCCTGTATGGCTACAGTTGCTGTACCAAACCCACAACTGACTTACTACTAGCAGAACCCATAGATTTCATTTCAATAAGCCACAGGAGAAAGAAAGCTAAGGAAAGCTGGATCTTGGGGTCGAACTTTGAGTTCCCTAACTCAGAAGACCATTGGGTACTGCAATGGGATGAGAATACCCATGGGAAGATGGAGATGGAGGAGACTAAGTAATATTTGAAATATTTGAATCCTTATTTCCTTTCAGTGTATTTACAGTGATAGGAAACAAACCCAGCCACTTTTTTTTTTTTTTTAGATTTATTTGAAAGGCAGAGTTAGAGAGGCAGAGGCTGAGAGAGAGAGAGAGAGAGAGAGAGGTCTTCCATCCGCTGGTTCTCTCCCCAAATGGCTGCAAAGGACAGAGCTGGGCCTATCAGAAGCAGGAGCTTCTTCCGGGTCTCCCACATGGGTGCAGGGCCCCAAAGACTTGGGCCATCTTCTGCTTTCCCAGGGCATAACAGAGAGCTGGATGGGAAGTTTAGCAGCCAGGACTCGAACCAGTGTCTATATGGGATGCAAGCACCACTGGCGGTGGCTTTAACCACTGTGCCACAGTGCTGGCCCCAAGCCACTTTGTTTCTTTTGGATGTTTTAATCCTTGGTGAATTTCTCCTCATATGTAAAAACTATGCATTCTTTATGGCAGTTATGACATGAGAACTAATTTCTTACTACTGTCTACTTTGCCAGATTTATTATTACAAAGAGTTTTGTTTATCTTTACAACATTTCTCTGCTAATTATGGTTAATATCATTAATAAGTCTGAATGCAAATTTCAAGTATTGATTAAAAGTTAGTAACTGTTCTCAGCTGCTTTAACTAAAAAGGAGTCTATCAATATTTCAGTATTCAACTGATTTTCTTATCATAGAGAACTGAACATTGAAATGGTGCTACAGCTTTTGAAAGCAAGAAGGCATAAGCATCTGTTCCTGCAACCCTTAAAGGAGAGCCTGGTTTTTATTCCAGGCTGTGCTACCAATTTCAGCTTTCTGTTAATTCATGCACTGGGAGGTATTAGGAGATGGTTCAAATGGCTAGGTCTCTACCATCTAACTCATCCTGCTAATTAGGTTTTGGAGAAGTGACTGCTATATGGTAAATTGTGAAAATCTATTTTTTTTTTTTTTGACAGGCAGAGTTAGAGAGTGAGAGAGAGGGAGAGGGAGAGGGAGAGGGAGAGGGAGAGGGAGAGGGAGAAAGGTCTTCCTTCCGTTGGTTCACCCCCCAAAATGTTCGCTACAGCCAGCGCGCTGGGCTGATCTTAAGCCAGGAGCCAGATGCTTCCTCCTAGTCTCCCATGCGGGTGCAGGGCCCAAGGACTTGGGCCATTCTCCACTGCCTTCCCAGGCCACAGCAGAGAGCTGGACTGGAAGAGGAGCAACCGGGACAGAATCTGGTGCCCCAATCGGGACTAGAACCCGGGGTACCAGCACCGCAGGCAGAGGATTAGCCTAGTGAGCCACGGTGCCAGTCTAAAATCTATTTTTAAGTTATATCATTAAAACAATTTACCATTGCATATCACTACACTATGATTAAAATAAATGTCATATTCTTACTTAGGAGACATGAACTGGGTTGCCAGTTTCCAACTGCAGCATGGCCTGAAGTTTTAAGCATTTGATTTAGGGGGGGAAATCAAGGAGTAGAGAGGGAACGCATGCTCGCTCACTTTCTCTCTCTCTCTCCTCTGTCAAATAAACAACAATGCTATAAATAGCAACAAGACTTCACCCTTGGTTTTCTAGGACAGCCACGGCTGGAAGCATTATAAATTCTTATGCAACAAAGAAAATGATCATAAATTGTTCAGAAGATTAACACTGAGTTCTAGCAGATGTGATATTTAATTTTCAAGAAGGATGTGTACATTAAAGTTTCAGAAAAACAAGTTTATCTAAAATTCATTATAAAAATGCATTTTCTTCTTTTATCACACATTCTGAAACTTGCGCTTTGATAACTAAAATAGTTTGTACATTAATGTAATATTCTTTTTGGCCAGCTTTTGCTAAAAAGAAACCTCATTTCATGTAATATCCCTACCCTCACAGATTAGGTTGCAGAAACCTCAATTTTAATATTTTTATCAAAATGATATATACTATAGACTAGAAGTACACACAAAGTTTACATTCAGATTTCTGGACTGCAATATTGAGTTCAACTCTAATTTTGTACACAGGTTTTTTTTTTTTTTTTTTTTTTTTTAGGTTTATCCTTTCCCTTATTTGCAATACACATTTCTTTCTAACCATTTGTTTGACAACCTCTAGCTTTGACAACCCTCCAGATTTGGGGACTATATTTATCCAAATAAGCTACTTATTCTGAGGACAGGAAAATTTCAAATCATCAGTGGATTACCCTTAAAAAGTTTGCTATATCCCATACCATAGGTTCCACATGGGTCAAACCTTGTTTTGATCCATCAAGTCATTCAGACTCCTAGAGTTCAAAGCACCATCACCACCTTCAAATGTGGGATAAGTGGCTTCTTCTGTTATGTAGGGCTGGAAACAAATCTGAAGAACCACCAATGGAATTTCATTGCATTAACCAGAATTGTCAAATTTTTTTAACTTGTCTTTCGTTGACCAAAGCTAGTCAAATGTCCTCAATATAACTGCTGAGGAGGTTAAAACAAGTAAGGGAGGATATAGCACATTTGATGAGGAGCACTATATTTAGCACAATGTCCCTGTTTATTCTATCCAACTGAATCTCTATCTCTGAAAACCAGCATGTCTTAGAATCTAACGTCCCATCTCCTTCCATCCCTTAGGATTCAAAATATTGTCTGTTTTAAAAATTTTATCTCAACTTTTGAAATACTATTTTGTTAATTATGAATGGATATGTGAATGTCTTATCACATGTTAAGAAAAAAAATGAGCCGGCGCCGCGGCTCACTAGGCTAATCCTCCGCCTTGCGGCGCCGGCACACCGGGTTCTAGTCCCGGTCGGGGCGCCGGATTCTGTCCCGGTTGCCCCTCTTCCAGGCCAGCCCTCTGCTGTGGCTAGGGAGTGCAGTGGAGGATGGCCCAGGTGCTTGGGCCCTGCACCCCATGGGAGACCAGGAAAAGCACCTGGCTCCTGGCTCCTGCCATCGGATCAGCGCGGTGCGCCGGTCGCAGCGCACCAGCCGCGGCGGCCATTGGAGGGTGAACCAACGGCAAAGGAAGACCTTTCTCTCTGTCTCTCTCTCTCTCACTGTCCACTCTGCCTGTCAAAAAAAAAAAAAAAAAAAAAAAAAAAAAAAAAATGAGTATTCTATTGAGTGTCTCTGAAATAGGAAGTCTGAAAAGAGACAATTTCAATTTTTTTTTTTTTTTTGACAGGCAGAGTGGACAGTGAGAGAGAGAAAGATACAGAGAGAAAGGTCTTCCTTTTGCTGTTGGTTCACCCTCCAATGGCCGCCGCGGCCAGTGCGCTGCGGCCGGGCCACCACGCTGATCCGAAGGCAGGAGCCAGGTGCTTCTCCTGGTCTCCCATGGGTGCAGGGCCCAAACACTTGGGCCATCCTCCACTGCACTCCCTGGCCACAGCAGAGAGCTGGCCTGGAAGAGGGGCAACTGGGACAGAATCCGACGCCCTGACCAGGACTAGAACCCGGTGTGCCGGCGCCGCAAGGCGGAGGATTAGCCTACTGAGCCGTGGCGCCGGCCCCATTAATTTCAATTTTTAAAATGTACCCTTTCTCTAAAACTTGGATTGCCTTCTATTACCAACTACTACCTCTTGATGTCCCTGAGACTTTTGGAAGACTTTGAACAGTTTCAGCAAGAGAGACCATAAAAGCCCAGGAATGGAACAATCCTAAGTCAAATTTTCTTTCTCTTACTCTTTTCAAACAATTTTCTTGTTCAAGATCCTTTTTGTCCAGAAAAATCAATAGATGAATTATGAAAAATGAATTCTAACAACAATGAACTATGTAAAGAAATAAAAAGGAAATTGGGATAACAGAATAGTGGAGAAACTAGAGAACAGTAGAGATTGGGTTAGTAGGTTGGTTTCCCTTTAAGCAGATTTGTCTCTGGGGTTTCCTTAAAAACTTATGCATTTAAGCTTTGAGTAAAAGATAAAAGGACAGAGAGTTTGTTTTTGTAATGCTTACATCATGGAGGATTTAAGAATATGTATAGACTCTTATGCTAAGTTAAAAAATAGAAGAAAACAGGATGAGTTCCTTCACCTCCACTCATCAATCAAATAAATAACCCCTTGTGTCTTGAGCAGGAGATGGAGCCAGGGAAAACAGCCAGGAATGCTATCCTCTTGGTGGACATTTCACATGAAAGAAAAATGGAAATAAAAGTGGAAATATATTCCCCAAATATTTCTTTATTCTTAATTCTTAAGGGCTTGGACATTAATCCAATATTTAATGGGGGAAACTGTTAATGTCCCACATGATCTTCTGCTCCTTTCTTTATGAAGTCAGCTTCGCAGCACCAACATAATTTCCCATGTGTGTCATGCTGGAAACAGCAGACGCCTTTGCCTTGTCACCTAGGGGATGGTGAGGCACCCAAAAAGTCTGTGATTAACTTAATACTCTGCTTCCCATAAAATGATTCCTTCTTCTATCTCCCTCTCAAATTCCTCTTTTAGGCAGGATGAGTTATTACATAATTGCCTAAGATAACAACTGAAGAAAGAACTCAGAGAAAGCTTCTGGGATAATGTTTTCAAAACACTGGACCTGAGGATATGTAGGGAAGGGAGTTGGTAAATAAGGAAGGTGAGCATTAGTGTTGCTCATCACACCCCAAGCATGAGAAATGTGATTACATAATTTAGTTGATCATTTGATTATAAAATTGATCATACTAGTTGGAGCAATTAGATTATAACAGTAAATAGAATGTTTTTTAAAAGAATAAAAAAGATTAAGATAAAATAAATTTTAGTATAGTTAAAAAATTCATAGTGAAACTAATTTGTGAATGAAAAAGTATTTCTCAACAGGAAAAAAAGCAAGTAAACAGTAATGCAATATCTTTCAAATTATTGGAAAAGATTGGAAGTGAGAAATATGGTTTTTTATAAAGACAAGGTCGTTCTGATGGGAATGTTGCCAAAGTGACTATGCAATACAAGGTCATATGCATTTGTCAAAGCCCATAGAAAATCTCAATCTATCAATTCCATTGCAAATAGTGTTTTGTCAAACTTTGTTTTAAATATTTGGCAAATAAATTGATAGTCATTATATACTATATAATTAATGATTTTGTGACTATTTTAAAGTTACATTATAGGAGTGAAAATGAACAATTTATCATTTAATTATTGTTTATTGCCCTTGCCTACTCTACTTCATACTTTTTTGTTGTTGAGCCAACTACTCTTTATTTAGTAGAGCCAATAAGCCTTTGACTAAAATGTAAACTAAAAATGTTATCTCAAAAGAATAAACTATTAAGTTAAAAAAAACAGAACAACAGATACAAGGAATATTTGTAGTATATGCAAGCCACAAAGAAACCATAAAAATAAACAAGACTGAATGGAACCCAGAGTTAGACAAATGTGTGTAAATCTGGTACAGATGAGTCACAACCAACTGAAGTGAATGGAGTAGAAAAGTAGATGATCTAATACAATTATACCACACTGTTTTTATTACATACTTTGAGGTTAAAATAAATTTAAAAAACATGAAAAACCATATAAAATACAGTTCTCTAGTTTTATTTTTCTGCACTTAACATGTAAGGGTTGGCTTACATTAATTATCTAATTAGTGATCATTAATATGTCCTATGTAGGCTTTTTTGATTGTATATTTCACAAAAATGTCTAGAAAATCTCCCCAAATTCAAAGATTATTTTAGGCTTTGGGGGGGCGGGTGCGGAGTGGGAAAAGGAGCAGAGCCAGAGAGGATGGAATGCTCCCATTTGCTAGCTCACTCCTCTAAATGCATAAAAACAGCAAGGGCTTGTTCAGGCAGAAGCCAGGAACCAGGCACAATCCAAGTTTCCAAAGAACGTCAGGGACTAAACTACTTGACCCATCAACTGATGCCTCCCAGGGTGTGCATGAGACTGGAATTAGGGACAGAGCCAAGGTCTGAACCCAGGTACTCAGATATGGAATATGGGTACCTTAAATGCACCAAATACTCACCTTCATCATGGTTTTGACTTGTAATTCCTTGATAGTTGAATGATTTTAAACATTTTTTAATGTGCCTGTTGTCCATTTGTATGTCTTCCTTGGAGAAATGCTATTCAGATCTTATACCCACCTATTCACCAAGTTATTTGTTTGGCCAATGACTGTAGGAGTTCCTTGCATTATCTGGGTATTAACCATCTATCAGATATTAATTTTGCCAATATTTTATTCTATTACATATGTTGCCTTCAATTTGGGGGGATAAGAGAATCAGAATCTTTATTCACTAGTTGATTCCCCAAGTGACCACAACATCTAGTGCTGGGCTAGGCTGAAGTCAGGATCCTGAACTCCATTTGGGTTTTCTACATAGGTGGCACTGGTCCAAGTACTTGGGCCATGTTTCACTACTGAGTGCATTAGCAAGGAACTGGATGGAAATCAGAATATCTTGCACTTGGATCATGACTTGGAAATGGTACCTGAGTGTTTCAAGTGGTGACTTAATCCACAGCACTACAATGTCCACCCCTGTAGGTTGCCTTTTTAGTATGTCTCCTTTGCTGTATAGGAACTTTTTAGTCTGATGCAAGGATATGGAGAAATTGGAATGCACGTGCACTGTTGGTATGAATGCACATTTGTACAAGCATTATGGGAAATGTTTGGCAATGTCCCCTAAAATTAAAAATTCAATTACGATATGATTCAAGTATCTCATCTTGGGGTGTATGTCTAAAGGAAATGAAATCTGGATCTTAAGTTATTTACACCATCATTTTCATTACAAAATGTTCAAAACAGTCAAGATAGGAAGTCAGATGCATAATTATAATGCTCTCTCTATTGGTTGAATTGATAAAGGAAATCAGATACATACTTATAGCTCTACCTCTAACTATCTAACTCAGCCACAAAAAAAAGAATGATTTACCTTTCTACCTTTTTGTAACAGCATGGATTTACCTGAAGTATATTACAATAGGTAAAGTAAGTCAGGGAGACAAATTCTGCCTGATCTCATTTATATGTGAAATCTAAACAGGTCAAAGTAGAGAAGCAGAGCACAGAATACTGGTTACAAAAGATGGGGAAGGTGGACCTGCAGAAGGAAATTGAGAAATGTTGGTCAAATTATTTTTTGACAGGCAGAGTTAGACATTGAGAGAGAGAGAGAGACCGAGAAAAAGGTCTTCCTTCCGTTGGTTCACCCCCCCCAAATGGCCCCTAAGGCCAGTGCACTGCGGCGATCTGACACCAGGAGTCAGACGCTTCCTCCTGATCTCCCATGTGGGTGCAGGGCCCAGGCACTTGGGCCATCCTCCACTGCCTTCCCAGGCCACAGCAGAGAGCTGGACTGGAAGAAGAGCAACTGGGACAGAATCTGGCACCCCAACCGGGACTAGAACCTGTTGGTCAAATTTCGCTTTAAACTTTAAACTTTCAGTTAGTCAAGTAAGTAAATTAGTTTCAGAAATGTAATGTACAACATGGTAAATCAGTTAAAACAGTATAATACACACTTAAAAATTTTGACAATGTAGACCTCAATGTTCTCACCATGAGAAAAAATAAACAAAGAAAGAGGTTGAGGGAGAAAAACATGAAATCATGAATATATTAGACTGTCATAACCATTTCACAATATATCTATACAATATAAACACCTCAAATACATGCACTTCAACTTGTCAATTTGTAATTCAAAAAGTATAGTTAAGAGTGAATACAGCTTTGATGAAAGGAGATTTGAGAGTTTCTAAATTTATGGGAAGAACAAAAATAAGGAACGAGGCAATATGGAAGAGTTGAAGTTACATGGAATATCTTTGCTCAAGTGGAAAGATAAAACTCCAGTTATTTATAAATAACCATGATGTCACCTTAAACAGGACTTACATTGTCATTGTTGAATAATTCTATAGGAAAAAATGATTAATTTCTTAGCAAAGTGAAATATTTGAATCGTATTGATAAAAATATCAGAAATTGCATGTATTTAAACACCATGAAATCTGGCTCTAAGGAGCACATTTAACTTTGCTGGAAGTGAGATTTACCTGGACAGGTGCTGTGGTACTTTTATTTGAAGTAGCAGATGAGGCCACAGGCATTTGTAGAATTTGCACATATAACTGATTAAAATTGGCTGTTGTGCCCATTTCCACTGCTACGGGGATTGTGCTGAGACACCCCAGATGTTACTCTTTGGCAAACAGTTGTTATTTTTTTCTTTTTTTTGGTTTTGGGCTCAGAAGATTATCTTGAGTCTGGATATGTACCAAACTTAACTCTCTGAGCGTCTGGCCTCATTTAGTCAAGCTGATAATATAAATGGACTTCCTTACTAACAAGGTTATGTGTAAAATGACAGTTCATGTGGTCTGGGAATCCTTCATGAATAATCCTGCCTTTCTCACACAGGGTGATGCACTTCTTTGTTTAATGAATGATGGCTGCTTGCTGAACAGAAGGCTCCATGTTCAACATGGAGACAAATTTCTTAATTTACACTGTATGTTATAACTTCCTTTGGGCTCTGCTTGCTTTCATTTTAGTAAAAGATTTTAATAGATAATGAATAGCAGGCTGCTTTTTATCCAACAATGCTATTTGGCTAGTTTTATTTTTCTTTAAGTGTTTACGATGTCCCATTTCTTTTCTTTTCTACACTTTAATCTGTAGCTTTATTATTTTAATGTTTTTCATCTATTCACTTGGGCATTCCAACTATTTACTGAATTTTAGCAATAAAACATATAGATGTTGTGAATACATTTGTGTTCTATCATTCACCATCTTGGTTGGATAATCATGGTTGATTTATGCAGCTAAAACATCTTCTTTGTGAACTGTGGGCATTTATAGTAGTGGTTAAAATGTTGGTGAAGATGCCCGTTACACAGCTCCCAGCTAATGTAGGCCCTGGAAACAGTAGGGATGGTTTAGGTGGGTTCCTGCCACCCATGTGGGAAACCTGGATGAAATGCACAGTTTGATGATGCAGCTGTTGCAGGACCTTGGGGAGTCCATCAGTAGACTAGACACACCCTGCCCCCCAGAGGGAGAATACATACACCAAATAAGCAAACTTTTTTTTTGGCTTGCAGTAATCTAAGTATATAAGATCCTACTCTTCACTCCAAAAACTTAAGAAGTTCTCTGAGCTACTGAATAGATATTTCTTCACACAAGCCAGTAGAGAGCTATTTCTCCAATTGATAGCCACATCACAAGGTCTAGAAACAACATTTATCTGGCTCAGTAAAGAAACCACAGCCAGCATGACATCCACTGTCGAAACAATCACTTAATTAACAACACAGTCCATTTTAATCTTTTATATTCTATCTCTATTTCCAGAGGTAGTGAAGGGAAAAGAAACAGGGTATTTGGGAGATATCACTTTGTATTCAAAGCTTTAAATGTGGCTCCATTCTCTGCAGTTCCACCCTATGGGCAGCATAGCTTCTGTTGACTTCAGGGGTCCCAATTTGACTGTTCTTAATGCTCTATTCTACTTGACAGGGAAACAAAAATGAGGGTCCTGTTAACTTCAAAGTATATACATACCAATTTTGTACTCAGAACAAAGGTCAGTAATCACAGGTTGGAGCTACAAATTCCTTGAACCTTCTGTGAGGCAGATTTTGGCTACAGTACCATTATCAAGTGTACATCACAGGTTGTAAGTCTAGGTTGGGGGTCATGATAGTATTTAAGGTAATGTAGGACTGCAGGTAGCTTCTGCATAGCTTGCAAAGTCCTTCCAAAGATCTAAGCACTCTCTTCTCCCAGTATACACAGTTGGTCTCATTAATGGCAGCAGGCACATTTGCAGAGGTGTTAGGAGAATATTGACTTGTTGTGCGATCAAATGTGTTTTTTTTTTTTTTTTTTTTTTTTTCAGACTCAGTCTCCATTTCAAATGACTGGAACTGGCCCAAACTTGGAAACTACAAGAAACTTGTGTTAACTAGGTTTTGCATTGTTTAGGTTTTACATGCTTAATTCTCCATTGTTGGTTACCCAACTCTCAAGCACCATTGTCTGCTAATGTATTCCTAGCTTCCATTTCTGCCCTACTACTTATGAAATTCTATACTCATTTTGTCTTTAATGTGCAAATAGCTTATTTTCACTTTTTAATCCATTGTCATATAAGTGATGTCTCATTTGCCTAGTTTGGGTTTTCCTGAAAACAAAATCTGGGATAAGGACAAACATAACAAATTATTTGGGAAGTGATTCCAGAAAGTTGGAAGGAGAAGGAAGAGAGCATAACCAAAAAGTAGTTAAAGCCTAACCATGCAGTCCTGAGGTTCTGTCTTGTGCTGTGGTGACCTGATTTGTCACACTTCTGAAGGGCTTCAGAATGCCTTCCAGGAGTATCTTCCTAAAGTAACAGAAGCTGAAATATTTAGCTACTGCTTCCATCACTCTGGCTGAGCTTTACCTAGAGGAGATGTTATTTCTTTTGCTCTCTGAACTACATGTGAACGAAGCATCCAGGAAAGTGTGGGGACAGAAAAGGCAAACACATGTATGGTCTACACTTCGAACCAAGTCCTCCATGCAAAATGAGTGTGAGCTTGTGAGCAACAGACCAGTGTATATCATATTGAAATAAAAAAATGGATCAATGGATATAAGGTGAAGTTTTTGCCCAAGATAACAAAAAGACTTTAGTCAAAGAAATCAGAGAATATTGTACTGTTAGCCCTTTCTGAATATTTTATAAGATGAATTTCCTCCAACCAGGACAGAACAGAGAAAACATGAACAAAATGAGCATCAGAATTCAGGATATTTTATTCGGGATCCAAGAGTCACATTATGATGAGATATGTGTGGAAAATTATATATAATAATCGTATATCCTGAGAAAATAAACTAATACAGATAGGTCATAGATATGAGCCAAAACATTTTGCTTAAATATGAAAGAACAAATTGTAAATGCCAATGTAAGGAAAGGCATGGCTGGAAACACTCTATACAAGGCAAACACATAAAACTAGTGGGTAGGTATTTTGGGGGTTAATATCCCTCCTCCATTTTTGATTTCAGTTTTCTCTTAATGTGTGAGGCGGCATGTGATAATTCGAGCACTTGAGTTGCTACTCCCCTTGAGGGAGACCTGGAGTGGGTTTCCAACTCCTGGCTTTGGTCTGGTCAAGCCCGGGCACTTAGGAGCATCTGGGTAGTGAAGCAGCACTTGGAATGTATTTGCTTCTCTGCTTTTCCAATAAAAGAAAATAACTTAATTTTTTAAAAAAGGTAAGTTTTAAAACCAAGAAAATCCTATGAATCCTTGTAAAACAAAGAAAATGAAACACAAAGGAAAATCAGGGTTAATATGAAACAATATGAGAGTTTTAAGCAAACATTTCAGTCCTCTTCATTAATATAAATGGCATTACTCACATATTAATGAGAACTTTCAGAATGGTTCCAGAAAAAGCAAACTGACTATTCTTTATATAATAGTCATCTCTGGAAAAAGTGGTCCACAAGGTCTAAGTATGAATAAGTTTGTATGTATGTATTTGTGTGTGTCTATTCTCCCAGCTTGTTCGAAAATCTCACAACATAAAGCAAAATTAGCATAATAGCAACAGTAAAAATGATTATCCAGATCGTTCTAAATAGAGTGCCCAAGTAAAAGGAACCAGAGATCTTTGGAGAAATGGTTGATAGCAGGCCTAGACAAGGAAAGGCCAGGTGGAGAGTAGAATACCTTGAGAGAGGAGGCATGGGGATGCTCAAAAATAGACAGGGGTAATGTCAAAAGTTCAAAGGATTTCTCTTTAAGGGCTCCTGTCAAATTTGTACAACAACAACATCAAAAAGAATAAATGATGGTAATGGATTTTTAACACTTAATCATTCATGAGTCTATAACAAGACTCAAATAAAAGCTGGGTTAAAATACTCTTTTCAGAACAAAACAAGCAATAAATGCACAGGAAAGATGGAACAAGGGAATTAAAAAATCACTGTTGGAAAACTCTCAAACTTAATGTTTGACACTGGTAATGATACAGGTAAAGATGATGAATAGATTCTTAAGTTGTTGGGTAAAAAACATTTGGGGGTCAAATACATTCAAGGAGTATCAGCTACACCCCATTGGTTGCTTATTAATTGCAAAATGTAAAAATGTACCTTACCTTTTTGGTGCATACAACCTAAACAAAAGTATCTAATCTGGCATTAGCAACATGGGAGAAATTGACATTACTTATCACTTGGTAGAATGCAATCTGAAACACAAGATATCAACTGCATAGCATTTTTTACTAAAGATTTAACCTGAGGGTAACTTAGTAGAAATCAATCAGACCTATTCTATGAGACATTCTGCAACATACAAGCTCTAGACGTTTTAAAAATGTCAATGCTATTATTGAGTTAGAGATAAAACAATTGCTGGTAGGGCATTGTTAAATCAAAATAAACAAATAAGACATTAAAATCAAAGGTGAAACATGAATCTTGATTGGCTCTTAAACACAAACTAATTTAAAAAGATATAAAGGGCTGCATTTGTCCAGGAATCTATCCATTTCTAATAGATTTCCCTGTTTGCTGGCATACAACTCTTTGTAGTAATTTCTGATGATTCTTTTTATTTCTGTGGTGTCTGTTGTTACATTTCCTTTTTCATCTCTGATTTTATTGATTTGGGTCTTTTCCTTTTTTAGATAAATGACCCAGTGGTGTGTCAATTTTATTCTTTTTTTCAAAAAAAAAAAAAAAAACCAGCTCTTTGTTTGGCTGATATTTTGTAATTTTTTGGATTCAATCCTGTTGATTTCTCTTTAATTATTTCTCTTCTCCTACTAGATTTGGGTCTGGTTTGCTGCAGATTTTCCAGATCCTTGAGATGCATTTAAAGCTCATTTATTTGGTGCCTTTCCAATTTCTTGATATAGGCACCTACTGCCATAAACTTTCCTCTCAGCACTGCTTTTGCTGTATCCCATAAGTTTTGATGTGTTGTTATCCTCATTTACTTCCAGAAAGTTTTTGATTTCTCTTTTGATTTCTTCTATGACCCAGAGTTCATTTAGGAGCATGTTGTTCAGTCTTCATGTGTTTGCATATGCTCTAGGGATTCCTAAGTTGCTAATTTCCAACATCATTCCACTGTGATCTGAGAAGCTGCATGGTACGATTCTAATGCTTTTGATTTTGCTGAGACTTGCTTTATGTGAATTAATGCTATAACTAGTACTCAAACAGTACTCAAACACTTTGTGTTTCTGTGTGGATGCAAACTGCTGAAATCTTTACTTAATATATACTAAATTGATCTTCTGTATATAAAGATAATTGAAAATGAATCTTGATGTGAATGGAATGGGAGAGGGAGTGGGAGATGGGAGGGTTGCTGGTGGGAGGGAAGTTATGAGGCGGGGGGAAGCCACTGTAATCCAAAAGCTGTACTTTGGAAATTTATATTTATTAAATAAAAGTGAAAAAAAGATATAAAGGGTATATTTTGGATAATCCAGGAAACTTGAAAAGATTATCTGTTAGGTAACATTTTATCAACATTAAAACTCTTGTTTGTGGCCAGCACTGTGGCTCAGTGGGTTAAGCTGCCATTTGCAGGGCCCACATCCCATAAGGGCACTTGTCTGAGTGCTCGCTGTTCCACTTCTGATCCAGGTCTCTATTAATGTACTTGAGAAAGCAGTGGAAGTTGGCCCCAGTGCTTAGGCACCTGTACCCACGTGGAAAACCTGAATGAAACTCCTAGCTCTTGGCTTTGGCCTGGCACAGCCCTGGCTGTTGCAGACATGTACATAGTGAAACAGCAGGTGGAAAAATCTCTCAGTATCCCTTTCTAATTTTGACTTTAAAATTAATAAATTTTTAGAAAATAATTTTCTTGTTGGTGGTTTATTATATATAGAACACATATTACAATCAGGTAGAATGGTGTCTTTATTCTTCAGAAATACATGTTGAAGCATCAGGGATGAGTTCCCATGCAATCTGTGAATTGAAATATTTCAACACAAAAATACAATCAAGTATATTCATGTATCATGCATGTGATTGTACAGAGACAAAGAGAAGTGAAAATACAAAATACTTTAATAACTGTTGAATCTAGGGAAAGAATATATCTTTTTAAAAAATTTTTATTTAATGAATACATTTTCACATAAATAAAACTTTTTTTTTTTTATTTTACATGCAGAGTTGACAGTGAGAGCGAGAGATAGAAAGAAAGGTCTTCCTTTTCTGTTGGTTCACTCCACAAGGGCTGCTGCGGCTGGCGTACCATGCTGATCCAAAGACAGGAGCCAGGTGCTTCTCCTGGTCTCCCATGCAGGTACAGAATCCAAAGACGTGGGCCATCCTCCACTGCACCCCCGGGCCACAGCAGAGAGCTGGACTGGAAGAGGAGCAACTGGGACAGAATATGGCACCCCAACCGGACTAGAACCCAGGCTGCCAGCACCACAGGCGGAGGATTAGCCTAGTGAGCCATGGTGCCGGCCCATAGATACAACTTTTACAACTCCTTTCCCACCTCCCATTCTCTTTCCCATCTCCTTCTTCTTTGTGGATCATTTTTAGTATGACTTTATATGCAGGTGACCAACTCTATGCTTATCATAGACTGCAACAATTTGCACCCACACCCACACACAATACATAGAGTACAGTTTGGGGCAAGAATTTGCAGTCCATTCTCATATTACAATTCAATAGGGACATAGGTCCTACCTGGGAAGCAAGTGCACAGTGACTACTGTTGTTCCTTTAACAATTAACACTCTTTTTTTATGATGTCAGTGATCATCCAAGGCTCCTGCAGTGGGCTGCCAAGGCTCTGGAAGCCTTTCGTGACCATAGACTCTGTTGGTATTTGGACATGGCCATAAGCAAAGTGGATGTTCTCTTCTCCCTTCAGAGAGAGTGTCTCCTTCTTTGATGACTCTTTTTCTCTGAGGTCTAACAGAGATCCTCTGTGTAGGATTTTTTGTCACAGAGTCTTGTTTTTCCATGCCTGAATTGCTCTTGCAGGCCTTTCAGCCCCACCAGGAAGACTTAAGGGTTGATTCTGAGGTCAGAGTGTTATTTACTGTTAAAGTCATTCTAGGAGTCTGCTGTGTGGACTGCTTACTATGTTGGTCCTTCCTTCCTTTGTAATTCTATTATTTTTACTGGTACTTGATGTTATTTATATCATCTCTTTTAAACTTGGACCAATCTATCTGTTGCCTTTAACATTTAACATGATCATTGTAACAGTGAAGAATGCGTTTATACCACGGATTCTTATGGGTTTGGAGCCCCATGACTAGTTCTTAGGCTGTACCCTGAGAGGTAAGTCTATATGCCTGTATGCAGAACTATTCTGTTTTACAGTTTTATATTACCTTTTACATCTCTTATTCCTTCTCTTATTTTTAACTGGGATCTTTGTCCAATTGTAAAGCATATATCTTGAGCAATAATATTCTTTCAAATTTTCTGTAGATTTGAAATTTATTAAAAAGAGTAGGAAAAATCTCAATGCTTGGGAAAATATCAATGAATAAATTTCTTATCCTGCCATGAAAAGAAACAAAAGTAGCACTGTAGAAATCCTTAATAGCTCTCATTCTAGTCATTTTATCTGTTGGTTTAAAACACATTTTGGAGATATCAAGATGGCTGAATAGGGACAAGTTGCACTGATGTCAATAGCCACAGACAGATAGCAAAATAAAAAAGGAAGAACCACATTCCCAGATGTGGATAATGAACAGAACACAGACTCCATGGAGCAGTGGGGAGAGACAGCAGACACACAGCCATTGGCCACATGCTCCAGTGCCACCTGCATGTTTAGAAAGTGTTCAGCTAGGAAGCATCGTATTTCCAGGCAAGGTGAGAGAAGACAGCAGCAGCTTTGGCTGAGGGGGAACTCCATGGTTCTCACTGGCTTTGAGTCTTGCCCGGGGAGCTGGAAGGCAGCTAAGAAATGATTTCACTCTGTGAAGGGTAAGCAGGATGCTTCTCTTCAAAGTGCTAGTCTCAATTTGCTGAGCTGGAACTGTAGCATCTCTATCTTGACTCAGAGAATGAGGGCAGCCTGGGCCACGGAGGGGCCAGTATGAAGGGCAGAGAGGAGACACCCAATGCACCTTTTAACTGAGAATTCTGGGCACAGGCCATAGAGCTTGTAGTGGTGCAAGTTGTGATTCAATTCCTATGCATGGTCAGACTTCATAAACTCACAGTTCCCTGTGCACTACAAACAGACCTCACATAGGGCTCAAAGGACACACCACAACATGGGTCAGTGTTCTGTATGGTGTATGTGCCTCAGCAGGTAGGGTTTAGAGGTGCTGTGAGCTCACTCTAGGCCATGACTCCCTGGTTCACCTGTCAGAAGAGGGGCTGGGATTGTGAACACACTAGCCAGCTCCAACATCTTCTCCTTCTGCTGACTGTTGACAGAGGTCCTACATCACATCCACGTTGGTTGTAAAACTTTCTAACTCCACACACAGATCATGGCCAGAGCTTCCTGGAACCACCCAATACAATCTCCTGGAACTCCGACTCAAGTCCTGGGCACTGCATTGACCCAGAGAAGCATATTTCTAAAAATGAAGCTTTCAGTAGTTAAAAAAAAAGTTCCCCCAGAGGACATAACAAGTGATCACACAGACCCATAAAAATCAATGGAGTAACACAACAAACATGAACAAGATAGGTAATATGACTTCCCCAAAGAAACATTATAGCATATTACTGTTGGAGTGTGATAAAGGGGAGATTGCTGAAATGCCTGACAGGGAATTCAGAAGAATAACTGTAAACTTATACAAGAAAACAGAGAAAAAATTACATGAAATAAAGAAATCTGTATATGACATGGAATGGAAATTAAGCAAGGAGACAGATATACTAAAGAAAAACCAGACAGAAATATTAACAATGAACTCTTCAAGAAGTCTGATATCCCTCCAGCTCTCTTGGACTATTGGGGCTTATGTAGTCCCATATAACATTTGCTTTATAAAAAACAAAAGGAGGGAATGTTAGCATAAAAAAATAAGTCAGATGAAGAAGGAAATCTTCAATAGACTTGGTGAGGCAGAAGAGAGAATATCTTACCTAGAATAGGTCTTCTGAAATTTCTCATTCCGACAAAAAAATTAGAAAGACCAAATACACTATTTGAGATCTATATGATACTATGAAATGACTAAATATGTGAGTCTTAGGAGTTCCTGAAAATATGCAGAAAAATATGTCTTAGAAAACTTTTTCAGTGAAATAATAGAAAAAAAAATTCTCCAATCTGGATAATGAAGTGGACATTCAAATACAGGAAGCACAGGGAACTCAGAACAGGATAATCAGAAAAGGTCCTGACCATGACACATTACAGTCAAACTTTCAAAGTAAAACATACATGCAAGAGAGAAATGCCAGGTCACCTTTGAAGGATATCCCATTTAATTAATAGATTTCTTAGCAATAATCCTACAGGCTAGGAGAAAATGGATAGATATAGCCAAAGTCCTAAAGGAAAAATTAAAATGCCACCTAGAATACTTTATACTGTGAAGTGCTTGTTCATAAATGAAGGTGAAATAAAGACCTTCCAAAACAAGCAAATATTGAAAGAATTTTTTGCCACCTGGCCAGTCTAACCAATGATATACTTAATTATGTACTAAAAATAGAAGCAGATGGATATTCAGCATCATGAAAGGATGGAAGACAGGAAAAATCATAGTAACACAACAAAGAACAATTTAAACAAAAATAGTAATATTCATAGAAAAGTGACAGGAGCACATCATTGCTAATCAATAATAACCTAGAATGTAATCAAACTAAGTTATTCAATTAAAAGATACAGACTCGCTGAATGGATAAAAAACAAGAACTATCCATATACTTACTATAAGAAACATGCTTTGGCCAGCACTGTGGCTCAATAGGCTAATATTCTGCATGCGGCTCCGGCACACCGGGTTCTAGTCCCAGTCGGGGTGCCAGATTCTGTCCCTGTTGTCCCTCTTCCAGGCCAGTTCTCTGCTGTGGCCAGGGAGTGCAGTGGAGGATGGCCCAGGGGCTTGGGCCCTGCACCCCATGGGAGACCAGGATAAGTACCTGGCTCCTGGCTTCGGATCAGCATGATGCGCCGGCCGCAGCGGCCATTGGAGGGTTAACCGACGGCAAAAGGAAGACCTTTCTCTCTGTCTGTCTGTCTCTCTCACTGTCCACTCTGCCAGTCCAAAAACAAAAACAAAAAAAAAGAAGAAGAAGAAGAAGAAGAAGAAGAAGAAGAAGAAGAAGAAACATGCTTAATCAATAAATACATGCACAGAATCAAAGTGAGCAGGAGTAGCTATTCTCATATCCAAAATATACTTTAAGACAAAAGCTGTTAAAAGAGACACATGTATAAAGTGATTAATGGATCAATTCACCCAGAATATGTGACTATTGTGAATGTTTATGTCACCAATACTAGGAAACCCAGTCTTATAAAAACAATTGTTAATGTATCTAAAGGAAAACACGAACTCCAATTCAATAATAATGTGAGGCTTCAATATCCCACTTTCACTAATGGATAGATCTAACATACAAAACACCAACAAAGAAACAACAACTAATTTATACTACAAACCAAATAGATCTAATTGCTACCTACAAAACATTTCATTCCACAGCTGCATAATACACACTCTTTTCACCAGTACATGGAATATTGTTTAGGACAGACCATTTAAAAGGCCATAAAACAAGTTTCAACAAAAACAAAAACAAAATTTAAATCATGTATCTTTTCAGATTACAATGAAATGAAACTGGATATTAAGAACAAAATAAACTCTAGAAAATATACAAACACATGGAAACTCAACAGCATGTTCCTGGATGAACACAGAAAAAATCAAAAGAGAAATTAAAAATCCTTGAAGTAAATGGAAATGGAAACATAACAATATGTCAAACTTACAGAATACAACAAAATCAGTATGAAAAAGGAAAGTTTATACCAACCAGAAAATTTGGAAAATTATCAAATAGGTTAAAAATGCATCTCAAGGACCCAGAAAAACAAAAACAAGCCAAGCCAAAAATTAGTAAGAAGAAAGAAACAATAAAAATTAGAGAAAAAATAAACAAAGTGGAGATAAAAAAAAAAACTATGCAAAAATCAGTGAAGAGCTGGTTTTTTGCAAAAATCTAAAACCATTGTCCAATTAAACAAAGTTAGGAAAGTACCTAAATTAAGAAAATCAGAGATAAAAAAGGAGATGATACAACGGATGCAATAAAAATAAAAATAATTAATTATTGCAAAGAACTATATGCCAACAACTTGGAAAATATGACTGAAATAGGTAATGATCTACACACATACCATTTACCAAAGAAATGATCTGGACACAATTCACTGAAATTGAAGAACACAGAAAATCTGAGTATACTAATAACCAAGACTGGGATTGGCTCAGTAATAAAGAGCCTCCGAACAAAGAAAAACTATGACCTGATGGCTTCACTGCTGATTACTACCAAACATTAAGGAAGAAAAATTCCCAATTACTTACATTATTAAAACTAATTGAAATGGAGGAGACTATTTCAAATTCACTTGATGAGGCCTGCATAACCTTGATTCCGAAACCACAGAAAAACAGCAAAAAAGAGTTATCAACCAATATCCCTGATGAACACCGATGCAAAAATCCTCAATACAATACTAGCAAAACAAATCCAACAATAAATCTAAATGATTACCTACTTGGACCATGTTGGATTTATCCTAGGGATGCAGGGATGGTTTAACACATATGGAGCCATAAACCTGATATATCACATCAACAACATGTGGGATAAAAACCATGTGGTTATCTAAGCAGATGTAAAGCGTTTGATAAAATGCAATGTACTGTCATGATGAAAACCTTAAAAAATTCTGTATCAAAGGAACATACTTCAACACAACAAGGCAATATATGACAAACCCATAGCCAACATCATACACAATGAAGAAAAGCTAGAAGCATTTCCACTAAGATCTGTTCCAGACAAGGATACCCACTCTCACCCACCATTATTATTCCATATACTTCTGGAAGTTTTTGCCAGAGTTATTAGGCAAGAAAAATATATCCAAAGGATACAAATTGAAAGGGAAATAGTGAAATTTTCCCTGTTTGCAGATGACATATTTATTTATATAGGGTACTAAAGACTCGAATAAGAAACAATTAGAACTCATCAGATAATGTGGAAAACTTACAGGATACAAACCAACGTAAAAAATCAATAGCATTCTTTTTTAAAAATTGATTTATCTTGAATGGCAGAGTTAGAGAGTTAGAAAGTTAGAGTCAGAGAGTGAGAGTGAGAGTAAGAGAGAGACACGGAGAGAAAGAGAGACAGAGAGAGAGAAAGAGAGAGAGAATTTTCCATCTACTGGTTTACTCCCTAGATGGTTACAACAGCTGAGGCCATGCCAGGCTGAAGCAAGGAGCTAGGAATTTCTTCAAGGTCTCCCATGTGGGTGGCAGAGGTCCAAACACTGGTCCAAGTTCCACCGCTTTTCCCAGGCCATTAGCAGGGAGCTAGATTGTAAGTAGAACAGCTGGGTCTTGAACTGGAACCCAGAGTCTGCCCACATCACAGGCAGCAGCTTTACCTGCTTTATCACAGTGCCAGCCTCCCATATGGCCTCTTAATAGCTGCACTAAATACCCATCTCTATGAAATACATTTTTAATTCAAAGACTATGAACTAATTAAGAAGTCAATATTATTAGCAATATTGGAAGTAAGGCAAAATTAGTACCAACTCTAAAATAAATTTTTGTATCATTTTTCATTAAAATATTTTCTAATATTGCAAGTATTTTCAGTGATTAAAGCAGGATTTTCTAGAATGCTTATAGAATATAAGCACAATAGGTTTTTGGGGTTTTCTGCTTTATTTTTGTGATTTTATGAAATTTATCATGAATGGATTAACTCATATAGCCATTAAACACATTACTTTAATTTTAGATAGGTATTTTTGGGGCCATTCTCTGTCCCTAATAACCTTGCTAATTTACTTCTCAAAATACCATTTTATTTACCTATATAATGAATAAATAATATTACCTATATCATATGTGGTTAATATTTTTAAAACATCCATGTAAAATAATAGTATTTTATTTAGCATATTGTGCACAATTTTCATTAGTTCAAATTAACAATAGGTACATAGGCATTATTTAATATGCTTGCAGTTTGGATTTAACTAATTAACAAATATCCTTATTCCATGTCCTATCAAGATGTCAGAATATTTGCTAACTTTCATCTACTCTCTGTAACAGATGGCCATCTTTAAATAAATACTTGACACCCTATATGCAAGACAATGTAATTTGGAAACTAATTAAAAGTCATTCATTTATTTCTTTTCTAGTTATGGAGCACTTGAATCATGGATTACACTAAAATCTGTTCAAATTTCTAGCAGTAGAAAGAAGGTTATTGAAAACACTGCAATGTAATTAATTGAGGCAAAATATATTCATAAAGTTGGAAATGCTCCCATTACATAGCAAAATCTCAGTATTTCACACTCCTAGGAGTGCTCTTCCACTTCCTTCTTTGTGCTTCATGATTTGGATTCAATCACATGCTGAAAAAAGTTATAGTCCTGGCTAGATAAGATGAGAAAATCACGATTGGAAGAGGATTGCCTGTTTTAACGTACTTTGTCCTTGTTCTTCACTGGACCTGTTACTTGGATGCAGATTTCTTATTTTCTATACGTTTTATTACTCCAGCCTTTTACCCTAGGTAACTGATTCATGCCTACAGTCTCAGTTTGGCGTTTTCTTACCTACCCTTCAGACAATGAAACCTCAAAGCTACCCACAGGACAGTCTAGCATTTATATATACATATTCACACATACATTTTTATGTGTGTGTATATTAAGATATATACCTCCTAAATATGAAAAAACTTGCCTAAACTCTCAGAGTTGTTGTTGGTGGAGAGAAATTTAAATCTCTAAAGCTATGATGTAGGTGTATTATCGAGTGTAATACTGTAAAATTATGAAATATGCATTGTTTACATAACTTTTCATTCTGATAATAGAGTTTCAATTAGAGATAACAAATTAAAAATCATAATCACCTAACATTACACAACAGTGAGTTCAGAGGTTATTTTGTACAATCTTTTCTGTAAAGGCAGGAACTTGACCTATCTCATCACTTACAGGATGTAATTCAAATTTTATCTTCAGTTGTTAAAAATGTGTCCCACCCGTCTTAAAAGTAAACACATCCACTGGAGCAATATCTGAAAGAAAAATCAATTCCTTAATTTGAAGTTTTCATTTTTCTCAGTACATCTGCTATCAGCCTACTTTTAGTTACAGATGTCTAATTTGCTAATCTGTGAGTGAACAGGTGTCTAAAGATCTGTTATCTGTCATCTACCTATATTTTCAAATTATATTAAAAAATAAATATTTAAAAAAAAAAAGCTGTGTGAGATGCCCACATGCCCTATCAGACTGCTTGGGTTCAAGGAATACGAAGAGACTAAACTCATAATATTTTAAGTATACATTGTTAGTAGACCACACTCCAAGAACATCAGAAGATCAAAAATATAAAATTAATCACATTTCAATCAAATGCCTTCTAATTGTCTTTTGCTTCCCAGCTGAATTTGACATACAGAAATAGCTATTTCTCACCTAAAAATGTGATTACCAACAGAGCGTTTTCATACTTTTACTTTTTTGGAAGCTCTTTCCATGTATGCCTTCCAAGTATCCCGAGCTGAAAAAATGACATTTTGGTTTCTGTCTTGAAAACTTCACAGAAAAATTTTCTGTTAAAACTGTGCTACTCCCTTATTTGCTAAAAAAATTAAGAAATGGGACAAGCATGTATTTTATCCTGGATTTATAAAACATATGCCTAACTTTATTATCTCCATCTACAATTTATTATAATAGGCATGTTTTTCTTTATTATGGTTGCAATGCTTTTTGCAATTGTTAGATATTTATCCAAAACTTTTAAAGGATTTCTTCATTCACATGAAAGGGAGAGTGACAAGAGGGAGAAACACATAGATCTTCCATCTACATGGTCATTCCTCAAATACCCACAACAACTGCGGAATGGAACCAAGAGTGAGGAACTTCAACCAGGTCTCCCATATGCATGGCAGGATCCTAAGTCCGTAGGCCACCAGCTTTTGCCTCCCAAGTTCATTAGCAGGAAACTGCACTGCAAGTGTGGAGTAGCCAGGACTCAAGTCAGGCACTCTGAAATGGGATGCAGCGCCCCAAGGAGCAACTCCACCCTCCATGTCACAATACCCACTTATCAACCTTCGATGCATAATAAAGCGATCATTTCTAATGCACCCCTTTCAGGTCTAAAATATAAAAAGAGAATAACAAAATAAAATGTCTTGTTAATGATTTCCTATCACAATAGAGAGAAACACAACCTGCTACTTTAAAATTTTTAAAATTTCTCTTTTAATGGTAAAAATAGGATTATCTTTCACTTTTGGGATTGTGAGAGTATAAGAATCATGAAATCTAAATATATTCCATAGAGGTAAGCACAACCTTTATATCTAGAAAACACACCAATTTTCTCGTTGAAATATGATAAAATCAGCATAATATACTCTTTGTTCAACATACATAAAACTATATTTCAAATAGCTGCAATAAAGAAGGAAGGTGTTCAGAGAGAACTTGACATTTTGCCCATGCCATGTTAGGAAAAGCAGATAAGAACACAATAGCTACTATTACAACTAGATCTCACCTAAATAATGGAAAAATAAGAGTTGACATGTTTTAGTTATCAGCATTTTACTTCTTTACTCAAAATATACATCAGGATCACATTTTCCCAAAATAAACCATTCCAACCAACTCCTTATAATAATGCATAGAGTGAAGATGTGAGGTAAGACAATACACAATAAGCTAAAGAAACAATCACCCACATAACTTTTATCTTTGTTTATAAATTCTTTTTATTTTTTATTTTACTTTGTCAGGGAGAGTTATAGACAGTGAGAGAGAGAGACAGACAGAGAGAAAGGTCTTCCTTCCGTTGGTTCACTCCCCAAATGGACGCCACGGCCAGCACAGTGCAGCTATCCGAAGCCAGGAGCCAGGTTCTTCTTCCTGGTCTCTCATGCAGGTGAAGGTCCCAAGGACTTGGGCTGTCCTCCACTAACCTCCCTGACAACAGCAGAGAGCTGGACTAGAAGAAAAGCAACCTGGACTAGAACCCTTTTCCCATATGGGATGCCGGTGCCACAGGCAGAGGATTAACCCTGTGTGCCACTGCGCCGGCCCCTAACTTTTATCTTGAACACAATTTTCATTCCTTTCTGATTGTTTCATTTGCTAAATTTATTTCATATATAAATAGGAGCTGTTGACCTGCTATACCCCAAGAAAGTTCATTCCATCTCTAATCAGAACTCCCCTAATTTAATTATTTCTGTTTGTTTCCTGCCAGTTAAAATTTGCTCATAATGCATGGTAGTTCAAACAGGAGTTATTTTTGTAAAATGGGTGTTTTAAAAACTCTATCCGCAGAGTAGTCAACCAATATTGATTATAAATATTAAATTTATTTCATTTACATGCTTTAATCAGTCATGGATATGAAATCCTATAAAAGATTTTTAATTACTAATTATCTGTGATTAACTCATTATGTCCCATTATCCTACTTTTATAGAACACCTATAGGCTTAAACTGGGCAACAAATATACTGCTGATGGTAAATTTGAAGTATTGTGTTGTTAAAATATGTACAGAGATAGGAAAAAGGGAAGATGGAGGAATAGTGAGGGTGCACACTGATAGTCAGGGAAAAGATAGTTTAATGAAAGTGGAGTTACTGTAGTCTCAGGGAAAGGCTCAGGAAAAAAAAATTGAAGAAACTCTTCCAGATCTAGTGGATGTGACATGGAGGACCTACGGGGAGAGCAAGGACGCCCAAGGCTTGGGAGCCCAGTCGCGGAGTCTATGCACCAGCGCTGGAAGGGGAGGTGAGTTCTGTAGCCTGAGACACTGTCAGGGAAATGGCAGAAAGAACCTAGAGGGAACGAGGCTTAAAGCCCCACCGGGGAAACTTCACCAGGCTAACTAGAGGAGAGAAAAAAATAAATAAATAAAAGGGACCAGCATGGACATGAGCCTCTCTCTCCACTCACCTTACAAAGGCAAGCAAGACAAAGAGCAGGTGCCATTTTGGACATATGTAAAGTGGCGCCCACCATCAACCAAGCAGAAAAATCTGACTCTGGTGGAGAGAAATTAAAGGAGGTTAGGACCTAGTGAAGGTGTGGCGCTAATGAACTGAGACTGTGAAAACGTGAGGGTGGGTGAGAGAACTCACAGAGTACACAAACTTGGTAACCTTGGCAACCCAGTGAAAGACTGTAAGGAAATTTAAAATAACACAGAGGACTGCACAGACCCTTTGTGTGGTCCTTGGGGGCAGAGCAGACAAATATTATACCCAAAGGGGCCAGATTTCATACATTGACTACCCTCAATTCCACTCAGCTGAGCGGAAATACTTCCCTTCTGAGTTAAAAAAAAAAAAAAAAAAGACAGAGAGCGAGCAAGAGGGAGAGAGAGAACAACCTGGGAGAGTCACCTTTGGCACACCCTTAACTCTGAAGAACCAAAAAGAACTGTCTGGCCACACCCATCACATGTATCTAAGGATCCATCAAAAGCAGGCAGTCCACTTAATCTAGAGTCATAGTATAACGAGAAAAAACACCACAGCATAAAAACCAAAGAATATATCCACAACACCAAGCAACAAATGCAGAAACCGAGGAAACCAGAGCAAGGAAGACACCATGATGCTCTCAAATGAACAAGACACCCCAATTCAAGATTATGAAGATGATGAGATAGAAGAAATGCAAGAAATGGATCTCAAAAAATTGATAAGAACATTAAGAGTTTCAAAAACAGATTCTCGAACTACGGAAGTCCTTACTGGACAGGATAGAAAATCTTTCTCGTAAAAATGAAATATTACGGAAGAATCAAAATGAAATGAAGCAGCTAGTAGAACATGAACAGTGATAGTGAAGAGAAATCATAAAGAAATGAAGAATTCAATAGATCAAATTACAAATATATTAGAGAGCCTTAAAAACAAAATGAGTAAGGAAAAGAGAGAATATCGGACTTAGAACAAAGCACAGGAAAGTATACAGTCAAAGCAAAGAAAAGAGGAGGAAATTAGAAATCTAAAAAATATCGTCGGAACACCATCAAATTATTAGAGAACATTGGAAAAACCCTGCAAGATATAGGCACCGGCAAAGAATTCTTGGAAAACACCCCAGAAGCACAGGCAGTCAAAGCCAAAATTAACTATTGCAGTTGCATCAAATTGAGAAGTTTCTGTACTGCAAAAGAAAACAGTCAGGAAAGTGAAGAGACAACCGACAGAATGGGAAAACATATTTGGAAACTATGCAACTGATAAAGGGTTGATAACCAGAATCTACAAAGAGATCAAGAAACTCCACAACAACAAAACCAACAACCCACTTAAGAGATGGGACAAGGACCTCAATAGACATTTTTCAAAAGAGGAAATCCAAATGGCCAACAGGCACATGAAAAAATGTTCAAGATCACTAGCCATCAGGGAAATGCAAATCAAAACCACAATGAGATTTCACCTCACCCCGGCTAGAATGGCTCACATTCAGAAATCTAC